>NC_054608.1:18805619-19105619 GCF_004785595.1 Juglans microcarpa x Juglans regia
CTTGAATTTGTCAAAGGAGAAGGTGTCACGCGTGGAAGAGCGTAGGCCACTCAACCTCCAACTATCCAAGGCGAAGGGAAATCATGAGGAGTTGCAATCGAGGCTTGCTGCCTATAAGAAGATGCGGGAGGATATTGACGCTGCACAGGGTAAGATAGCTCAAAGTTTGCGGCATTTGACCGCCACTGTTAAAGAGCAGAAGCAATAGTTGGAGGGGTTAGAGACTCAGTTAGCATCCGCCAATGGAGAGTTGGTCCGTTTGCACCCTAAATTAGCTGCTGCTAGGGCTGTTAGGGATCGTGCATTTGGGTACATCTACGGGGCTAGTATGGCTCACTTGCGGGCCCACCTGCTGGCTAACCCTTGCACCAACTTGAAGAAGCTAGATTTGGAGGAGTTTCAGCCTGATGCCATGTCTTGCCAGTTTGTTGACACCTTAGGTGTAACGCCTGTCCTTGTGGTGGGACTTTTTATAAAATGATTTAGAAAGGACGACGAGAATTACCGTTCGATTTAAAACTTTTTATTTCCATACTCAAGGTGCAAGATTCTACGTTATGAAAAAAAATATGCTTTGAGAATAAAAGAGGTGTACAACAGAAAACATTAATCTTAAAATAAAAAGGCCTCTCATACAATTAAACTCTCATGCCTAGACTTCCGTGCTCTTCCCCATAGGTCGTGTCCATCCTGACGCGTACTACTCATTCAGTTCCTGTGGGGGGAGGGGCATACATAAAAACTAAAATGAGTCTATGACTTATAAACAATTACTTCATACAGTTAAAATATATTAACATAGGGTTTTCATTTATGCATTCATCACTCCATACATACTATACGTACATGAGGCATGCATTCCTTTTGAAAACATCACTAGGCATGATTTTCTTTTAAAAAATGGGTTTTCTTTTCGTAAAATGTATCTCCCATCAGTGTCTTCATTTCTTCAAGAGTTTGATGCATTCATACATTCTTTCTTGTCACTTTCTTTGGCCGATACACTATAACACCCCGCTTAATTAACTCTTGATTAACCCTTAAGTACTCTAGATTAAGCTTTTAATTATGAGTTAATCACTTTCATTAAGGTTGATAGTGAGATTAACATTAATGTTGGTACTTAGTGTTAACGAGCTAAGGATTAGAGAGGTAAGCCCATTAGTAATTTTGGTGAGATTTTTTAGGACCCAAGTACATTCATAGGCTTAGCCCAAGAAAATCTTGAACCAAGCCCTTAGAAAATCAAGACTAGTCTTGGCCCAAGTATAGGAAGGCATAAGGTTTTTGGTGTAGATTGAATGGACCCTTGGCTCTTTTCAAGCTCATATGGCCCAAAGCCATGTTTAGATTCATTTTATCATTCAAAGACCAAAGGCCCAATACACCATACCATTGGTTTCCTTAAGCCCAAATCACACTCAAAGTACCCAAATTAAGTTTTGAAAATTGGCCAAGGCCATTAACCATCATACTTGAAGTTAGTGCACTTTAAGCTATGCTTTGAAGTTTAATCATGCTTAATCTTTTCTTAAACTTTTTAATTCAAACTTTTTTTGAATTAATACTCCTATAAACCATGATTAGACCATGTTAATACCCTAGCTAAACCATTCCACATGTGTCATTAAGAAAAATGACATAACAAGCTCAAACCATGCTTTAATCGGTTTTGTGCATTGCCCTTTGTAATGCTTGGATTGTTTTGCCCTTAGGCCCAACATTTTTGTGGTTTATCCTCAAGGGTAATATGGTCTTTAAACACCTTATGAAACCCTCCAAAACTCAGTTTGAGCCTTAGACAAAATTGATTGCATCAACCAACTCAAAGAACCAAACCGGGTGCACCTTGGTCTACTTTGTGTAGGAACCATTTGGATTGAATTTGAACCAGCCTCCTACCATGGTTTGCACCACCACCCCATGCCACCTCCTTCTTCACCCAATCATCAAGAAGTACCATGACCATCGTGAAGGATTTTGACTCATTTTTGTTGCCCAAAAAGATCCAAAACCGAACTGATTTCTGCCACCACAAAACCACATTCATCCACCTATTTTCAAGGGTGGTTTGAGGGATCTTCTACCATCCAAATGATGCCCCACGAACTGTAGTCATCTACAGGACTCTTGCAGCTACTGTGGAGAGAAAATGATGGTAGTTTAGGGCACTATTTCATTCTACACAAGTGACCTAAGCTCATGCAAGCAAATTTGAAAATTTTCCAGATTTGAGCACCTCCCATTTCACCCAATCACCAAGCACCCAAGCCAACGTCCCTCACCCCTTGGCCACCTATAAATACTTCCCTCCCTTTCTCATTTCACCCACACCACAGCTCCAAGCATCATCTTGAGCCTTGAGATCATTTCCTCCTCTTAGAGATCAAAAGAGTGCAAATCGAGTGAGTTTTGGTGAGTTTTTTAGTGTTCTTGTGTAAGGTAGTCTAGAGTGCTTGGAAGGTCAGGAAATTTGTAAGTTTTCTTCCTTTTGATCTTAACTAGCATTTTAAACTTTTTTTCCAAGTGTTGGTACGAAATTTGGTTGAGTTTTGAGAAGGTTATGATGCTTAATGCAAAACCGGGTCAATTAAAGGAATGTTTGAATGATTGAATGTTTTTAATTGGAAGTTTAGCTATGACATGTCCTAAGCATGATTTGATATGATCTATTATTGTCCTAAAATGATTATGGAATGTTAAATTTGTGATTAGAAGCATGTCATGATAGGTTTTAAATCTATCTTATTTTGATCATCAAGTATGAATCAGTTTTAGGCATATTAGTGATTAAGAATTTCTTAGCTTTGATTAAGTGTTGGGATGAACTTGATTACTCAAGGATTAGACTTCATAATTTCCCTAAAAATGTTAGTGATCATTAATGATTGAAGAAAATCTCATATGCATGCATTCATAGGGATCAATAGTTGAAATACACATAGGCATCAACTAGGATGCATGCCACAGGTTGGGACTAATTGGACAAGTTTCACTTTAAATTTTGAAAATCTAAGGGCATGGATGGTTTTAGAATGCCAAAAATGTAACAGCCCGCCATAAATTCAAAAGTGAAATTTCTATTGGTTTTAGAAATCTCGTGAAAACTCCGTAAGTTTTTTTACGAATCGACCAATCGCATAGGTTTTAGTCTGTCAACATAGTCAGTGTTATCACTCATTATGGTGCCAGAAGTGAGATTCTATTTATTTGAGGTGGTTGTAAGTGTCAGAATGTGTTTTGGTTTGCGTCATTAGACTCAGTTGATTATTTAGGATTTTATGGCGCAATAAGTCTTTTTTCATATTTTCGGATGAAATGCCTGTTCGAAACTATGAAACTTTTTTTAGGGGCACTTCGGGGTTGAATTTAGGTAAACGATTTTCACTGTAGCTTAATATGAATATTTAGAAATTTTTAGTGCTAAGTTTATGATTCACTTTTTTAGAATGAATAGTAACCTCGGTAAGCGCACCCAAGTAGTGTTTTCAGAATCACAGTGTAGAATGTCTAAATTAGATTAGAGAAGTTTTATTTGGACACTTGGCAAGATCTTAGCCACACTTAGTTAATAGTATTAGACACTTGGCATAAAGAGGAACCATTAGATAGATTTGTGAAGGAACTTAAGGTGTGAGATCATGCCACCTAAGCAAAACTTTGTTTCATCTGATTAACCAACTTGTGTCAGACCAAAGAGGGTTTCAATCTTAACGAAACTCTAAATGGTTGGAATCCAATTGAAACCCCAAAAACTTGATTGAAACTGAAACCCAAAATGGTTTCCCCAAACCCTAAAGTTGGCCTTCAAACTCTTTCTAATCCGATTTCTAGCATTGTGTTTAATCACTTGATTAAATCACTCCCACATGCTACTAATCTTTCAAATTTGTGTTAGAACATTATTATCCAACCTTGTTAACCTTGAAAAAAAAATTGATTGGGCCAAGTGATATTGGATCTGAGCTTGATAGCAACCCAAACCCTCTTTAAACCCTAAAATTTAGGCCCATTCGGTTTAGGCCCATTAAGGCCCACGAATTTGACCACATTAGTATTGCTTCATAGCTAAGTTTTGTACCCCCACTTGGCTGGTCAGATCTTTACAAAGAAGGGCCACCCCACTCTTTCACTTTTACACTCCACCTTGAGAAAAGATCTTGGGTTGATTTTTGTTGATTGTAATGAGAAGAAAAGGCCAACACTCAAGCTTCCATTCAGTCCTATCACTTTCCATAACCTGTGTAAGAGGATCTCTAGTCCACTTCCCATGAAAATCAACCCTCCTTTACACTTTTCCTTTATAGAACACAAAAGACACTCTCGGATAGTTTTTCTTATCTCTTTTGCACGCCTGTTTCGAAGCCTTTTTAAGTGTTTTGCCTCAAAGTTTCCTTCATTAAAGTTGTTCATTTTTGAGT
Source organism: Juglans microcarpa x Juglans regia (assembly GCF_004785595.1). Classification (NCBI taxonomy): domain Eukaryota; kingdom Viridiplantae; phylum Streptophyta; class Magnoliopsida; order Fagales; family Juglandaceae; genus Juglans; species Juglans microcarpa x Juglans regia. Next base: position 18,810,041 of record NC_054608.1, read on the forward strand.
CTAGTTTACGTGGATACCTTATTTGTTCCATTTTGACATCATTTGATTGGTATAAAGTTGTTTAAACCCAAGAAAGGTCATTCTGGGCGATAAACTAGAGAGTGTGTTATATTTTGGAGTTTTGACAAGCTAATGAATAGATATTGGTCCAAAATTTTTATGGAGTACTGTTAGAATGTGTATATGACTATTGGTTGAGTATTTGATGCATGATTAAAAGTTTTTGTGAAAGATTTTCTTAGATCTAGAAACTTAGAAACTAGAAGAGGAAAAACAGTTTCTGTTTTGAGAAAGTTAAGTCTTTTATGGTTTAATCTTATTCCTATGGCTTTGATATTTTTATTGGAGAATCCTAAGCCTCTTATATACATGTTATAATGTTATTTTGAAGATATTTGAAGTTAGTTTCGAAGATATGGAATTTTATGCAAGGAGATTTTTGGTTAGGCCAAAGTGATTATGTTCTTGGCTAAAATTATGTTTTGGTTGATGTTTAACCATGTGATCTTGAGTTTTAGGACACCTTTTTATATCATGTGATGTTTTGGTTTGATGATCACATCTTTATAAGTCATGGATCAAGAGGTTGATCAAAACAAGTTAGAAACAAAAATATGTTTTGAACTTAGAAGAAAAGCCAAAAAGTTCAAGTATGGTTTTTAGTGATTTTGATGACTTTTGTCCATGATTCAAAACATGATTATTCTTAGGAATATGTTATGAGTATATTAGAAGAAAATTTTTTGGTTTAATCATGAGTCTTGATTTGAAAGAATTATAACAAAAATCAAAGGAAATAACATTTGAGTTTCGGGTCTATAGAGTTGTAATGGTTGTGTTTAGTTTTAAATTTTTCTGAATTGATATTTGAGCAGGTATGTAAATTTTGGTGATTTTTAGAGTTAGGATGTAAAATCCTTAAGTTAGGGGTAAAATGGTCATTTTTCCACATGTAGAGGGTAAAATGATAATTTTACTTTAAGTCGATATTTTTCCATATTCCTAATTGTTACTAATTTTTATAAATCACTACTTTCAGTTTCTCATGATCGCACTTGAGTTTTGTCTAGAAGCGTGAAGACGAGGTAAGTTAGCTTTTAACTTACTATCAGTTTAATGTGTATGAGTGATAAGTAAGGGAACTAAAGTGTATGTATGCATGTTATCATATGTGCCATGCCAAGTCATTACATATTTATCTGTTACTCAGAATTTATTCTGTCACGAATTATTCATCTGTTATACAAGATATTCTCTCATGTATTTCTATAAATTGCTATGCATTGCAAGTATGTTATGTTAAGTATGCCATCTGTTACATGTATTTCATGTCACGTAATATTCACTATCACATGTTATGCCATGTTACCGAATATTGTCTGTTATATGTTATGTCATGTTACGAAATAATGTCTATTATATGTATGCCATGTTATAAAACGTTTTCTGTTACAAGTAAGTCTCAAAGTATGTCATGTATGTCATCTTACGCTCACATCACGTTACACTACATTAGTATTTCTGTCTTTCCGTATTCATGCCATCCCGTCTCGAATACAGTTTGTGTATCTCGAGAACAGTATTGTTAAGTTATTTATGTCAATCACGACCCTAAGCGTTAGGATGGGGTAATATCCTAGTGAAACTCCTTTGTTCATGCTGGAGTGTCTAAATAGGTATGAAATTTCCTGGGTTGACGAAATACAGCCAACAGGTTGTGAATGGGGCCTAATTAGCTGGTCACCGGAGCGCGCCAGATACTAACGCCGATGGAGCCAAACTTTATTTTACGTGTGTCCACAGCAAGTGTGGCACAAACAATTCATGGGGCCACAACAACTGTGGAGCATACACTATGTGAGACACAACAATTGTGACACGTAGGATACGTGGGGCCACAACAACTGTGGAGTACGTATTAACGCACTCACAGCTGGTATAGACACCTGTGTTATGATGCGGTAATCGGTAGGGACACATGGCTTAAGGGGACCTGTGTAGCACCCGTATGGTCACTTTAATGATTAAGTCTACTGAATAAGATTTCAAGTTTATGTATTTCACGTTCAAGTCATGTTTCACGTTATGTTATGTTCAAGTTTACGTTCATGTCAAGTTTCAAGTTTATGTCACGTCAAGCTAAGTTTCAGTTTCAATTCAAGTTATGTCAGCTCATGCCATGTTATGTCAAGTCACATTATGCTTATTATTTCATGCCATGTTATGTTTTGTTTACTATTGACTTAAGTTGTGCATTCATGCCTTTATTGCCATGCATGCATCATTAACCTGTGTGGGAAGTTTTTGTTAACTTGCTGAGATTTGTAATCAAATCTCACTGTGGTAGTCTCAACTACCATTCCTCTCGAATGGTAGATCTTGTTGTAGGATCAGAAGGAGAACCGGGAATCGACCCACTGGAAACGGTCGACTAAGCGACGGTACGACGTTGATGTAGTTACCTTAGATTACTACTTGTATTTTGTGGAGTTCAATCACCAGCACTCTTTTGTTCACAACCATTTTGGACTAGTGTTGTGATCTCAGTTGATTAGTATGTCTTTATCTATGAAATATGTTTTAAATATTTGGGATATTATAAGTTTGGTGCATAGTATTGCTAAAAAAAAAAAAAATTATCCGCTGCGAATATTGCATAATGCTAGATGCATGTTAGGAACATTGCATCTTATATGTTATGAACGGGGGCAGGTAACCTTGTGTTACATATCTCAATGCTTCAAATGTCCGTCCGATCCCAAGCGGAATTTGGGGGAGTCATAAAAAATATGAAGTCCATGAAATTTGGTTAAATTTGGAGTTCGTTTGCAATAAGTGAAAATTTAAAATGATAATTTTTTAAAGTCTAGGGGTATTTTTGTAAATATCTAATTTCTTTGAAACCTTTGATTTTGAACCTATCCATAAGAGTATTAACCCTAACTTAGTATATACACTATTTACACAGCTACGACGCTAAATTCGAATTTTTCCAAAAGTTTGTAAGTTGGCCTCTAACTTATACCTTGATAAATTTCTTATGAATTATTGATAAATACTCCATTTATTCTTCAATTATCATTTTGAGCATAAATTGTCATGTAATATGACACATCAAGTGCATACTTACATAACATATGGCATTTTCACCATTTTTTCATATTACATTTATAAGTGTCATTTTTGCATGAAATTTACTATATATGCACATGTCATAAAAAAAAAAAAAAATTAAGCATAGCATGAAAATAATTTTGTCACGACTCCAAAGGCTAGGATGAGGAATTATCCTTGTGGGGTTCTTTTTAAAGAATGCCAGAACGAAGTCAACATGTTAAGAAACTTAACGCTGGTGGGTGTACACGTTATGAATTTTATGATGTTATGTTATATTTACCAATGCCTTGAGAATGAGTCTATAGACAATCTAGTTTCAACGTATGTTATACTACAGTCACTAGCAGGTACTCACAGTGCATATGCGGAACTATGACATTACCACACGTTATGTCATTAATTAAGATAATGATGTAAGTCTATGATGATGAAAGTTTATAATGAAATTTTTATGAAGAAGTTATGTCTTTTAAAAAATGATAACGAAATTACTTACTGAGTAAAAACCCGTGTCTCCATATTTTTAAAAAATGTTGAGGAATCTGGATGGGAGACATGTATACTGATTTTCTGTATATCATGCATTGCATATTTATCATTTTTCATGTTTGATTTATCTTTGTGTTAGTTAGTTGTTTAACTTACTGAGATTTTGAGTGAATCTCACCCTTTTATGGGACTACTATCATTCCACTCAGAATGATAGAAGTTGTGTTAGGAATCGACCAAGACGAGATTGATGGAGCACTAGATTCGCATGATTAAGGAGGAGTCGGATCTGGAGAGGAAGCTGGACTTAATTTTGATGTTCATAGCCCAAGTCCTTTATACTTTAGATCGCATTAAAAGAATGTTATGACTTTGTATATAAGTCTATGCTACTTTAGTATTTCGAACATGATAATTATCTAATGAAGTTGGGATGTTTTAGTTATTCTGGCATATTTTTCACCTTAACCTTTTATTTCCGCTGATATTATTGCATACTGCTAGTTACATACTAGGATACATACTAGGATGTATTGCATATTAACTATCATGAATGGGGGTATGTAACCTTGTGTTGCATGTTTCGATGTTCTAAGTCTCTGTTTCATCCCAAGCGGGGACTGGGGGAGTCACATATACACTGTTACGCCCCGTGTGTTGGGGTTAGCGATCTTTTCGACCTGGACTCCGTCTGTGGCCACAGGTTGGGAATCCCTTTCAGTTAGGTGGTAGCATTGGGTGCACTAGATACAATAGATTTGTGGCCACTACTTTAAGCCAACTTTGAGGCTTAAGCACCATGTATCCATACTTAGGACAGATTATCCATTACATATGGTGAATCCGTCTGGCACATGTGTCTAACTAGATTACACACGTACCTTACCCCTTTATCACCTAAGACTAACATATAATACGTTGATCACATGCTTGTAAGGACAAGCGCCATACTCCGATACCAACCTTATCTTAACCCAGCTAGCATGACTCTTCATGCTACCCGTCCCTTTTGACAGTTTATCTCAACACTTAACACAACAAGACTCCATTTATAGCTACACATTATGTCGCGTCATAGCTCGAGACTATTCCCAAGCTACATCGTGACCTTGTCACGTCACCTGACATCCCGCTACATCACTCTTACGCTAACTCCTCACCCATCACAAGCACAACTTCTCGCTTAACCATGTCACTTCGTGACATTTCCCCGTCAAGCTTCTGCTGCGCTATTCTTACACTTATTCGGTCACTTCACACATACTCCCAGCCATAAGCCAGCAACATGGTGACACCTGTCACCTTAGACTATAGGCCACGTCTTAACTACCTCGGAACACTATTCCACAGTTCCCGACACTACTTACCACGCTCTATGCTCAACAACTGTGCAACCATCCTTATCTCTGCGACATGCCACACGGTATATCACTTCACCTCATGGAGTACACTCCACGTGTATTCCCTTCACACACGCTACGCCATATCACCACTATGGTGTACATGCCATATGGTGCATCACTCCATAACATGGAGTACATTCCACGTGTACTCCCTCCACACACGCTACACCACACAGAGTATACTCCACATGTACTCTTCCCAATCCACACTTCACAACACAGTTCACAACACTACACAGCACAGTTCCCCACTACGCCCAACAATTCACATACATAGCACATTACATCACCACATTACACAGTGAACTCCATAATTACTAACAGCACAGTCCACAACCTAACCAACCAACTAACATACAACATAAATAACAAGGAAGAGAGGGTTATACCATCGTCAGGGTTAACCCATGCGTTGCTCATCATCGGCATGGCCAGTGGCGTCAGAAGCCACTAGCTTGGGCGGCAGCGGTCACTACCATGACCCTACGATGGGACTATCTCCGGGACCGAAACTAGATTCTAGTGGGTAGATCTAGGCTATGCGAGGGTGGCCGACATGGTGGGGAGTCCGTGGGTGGCGGCTACGGCCATGTACAGTGGCAGTCAGCCATGCATAGTAGTTGTCCACCATGTATGGTGGTTTTGTGGCTGGGGTGGTGGAGCACGGCGGAGCCGTGGGTTTCCAAGGGGAACCCAGTGTCTCAAAGCATGGAAATGGAAGGGGAGCTTGGCTGGTCGTAGCTGGCCATGGAGGAGTTGAGGGAGGTGCGATGGAGCTTGTGGTGATGAGGTGGAGGAGGCACAGCGACGGATCTGGGCCAAAGGGTGGAGGAACACTCGTAAGAGAGTGAGAGGGCGTGGAAGAGCTATGTGGCTCAGCTGGGCATGGGATGGCTAGGGGAGGTCGCCGTTGAGGGAGGAGGCTCCTGGTGGTGGTGCGGTGGCCATGAGAGGCGGAGCTTGGCCTTGGGTATGGTGAACCAGTGTGTGAGGGAGAGAGCTCGTGCATGTGGGGGAGGGGCTACCGGCATCGGGTCAAGGGGAGGATGAAGGGGGGGTCAGGGGTGCTTGGTGGCCTGGGTGGCCTCGCATGGTGGCGCTAGGAGCTGTGCACGTTGAACCAGTGCGTGAGGAGATGCAGGCATGCGTGGGAGAGGGTGGCTGGGAGATGGAGGCAAGGTTTAGTGGTGGGAGCTCGCCGGCATGAGAGAAAGTCGCCGGTGGTGGCGGTGAGGCTTGGCGGCTCACGAAGGCGCTGGGATGGGCTGAAGGAGTTTCGGCTGAGGGAGAGGGAGAGGGGGCATGCAACGTAAGCTGAAGGGAGAGGGAGGAGAAAAGGGGGGAGGGAAAAGTGAGGGAGAAAGAGAGAGGGCTTGGGTATTTAATCCAGGCCCTTCATTTTGGGATCTTTAGAACGATCTAACGGTAAGAGATTAAATACCGATTTAACTTAAAAATACTGAGATGAATTAAGATAGAATATTATTTAAACTAAACTTTAGTTTATAAAATAATATACCTTTATCATTAATAAAATGATGAAGTCTTATTTAATATCTTTAAGAGAATAAAACCATCTAATTAATTAGAGTTTTCAACATAATTTAAATCTCATAATATTTTAAATAGCTAAAATCATTTTAATAAAAATGATTTTCTACAATTATAATATTTTTGGAACTCTTCAAAAATATTATAATTGTCTTATTTAAAATCAAGCTTGGTTTAATAACATTGGAAATACCTCATATAAATATTTTCAGGGCATTTAAAGTATTTAAGGGCTTTAAAACACTAGGTTTACTTTAGAAATCATATAATGTCTTTAAAAACACGCCATCGAGATTCGACACGCATAACGAGACTCGCAGTCGAATTTGCTTACGTCAGAAAGAAGAAGCGGGGTGTTACATTAGGACGAAAAGAGATGCCCGATGCCTTTCTTACCCCAACATCCTCAGCCCGCCCTGATGGAGCCTCCTCCTCATGATATTTTTTATATTTGTGATGTTATTTTTTTATATTTTTGATATTCTTGGACAATGTTTGGCCCTTGACTTTTGTACTTAATTCTTGTATTGGTTCTGGACAATGTTTGGCCCTTGAATTGACCCTTGACTTTTGTATATGATTCTTGTATTGGTTCTAGACAATGTTTGGCCCTTGATGACTTTTGTATCTGATTCTTGTATTGGTTTTGGACAATGTTTGGCCCTTGAATTGGCCCTGAGGGGCCTACATGACTCACATGGTTCCAATTGTTGGAACTTCAATCACATTCTTCTGTACTTCCAATGGAAATTTTACATCCTCCCATGTAGAGGCAGCCTTGGCCAGCCTATTGGCCATCGTGTTGTTTGCCCTTGGGACTTGTTCCAATTTGAAATAAGTAAACTGGTCGCAGATTGTTAATACCTGGTTTATGTATTTTTTTAATTCTTCCCCTTTTGTGGCATAGGCTCCAGTCACTTGGCTCATGACTATATGGGAGTCGAATTTTGCTTCGACCTCATTTGCCCCAAGAGTCTTGGTGATTGTGAGTCTTGCTATTAAGGCCTCGTATTCTAGTTCGTTGTTGGTAGTCTTGAAGGCTAGTGTGGCCATATAGTAGTGTTCATGTCCTGTCTCCCCAATGATATAGATCTCGATACTTCCTCCCTTTTTATAGGCTAACCCATCAACAAATACCGTCCAGGGTTGGGCGGGAGGTGCTACGTCAAAATTTGCTGGGAAATTGGTGAACTCAACGAAGAAGTCTGTCAATGTTTGCCTTTTAACTGCACTCATGGGCATGTAGTCAAGGTCGAAGTCGCTAGGCTCTATTGACCACGTGACTGGTCTTCCTAAGCTGTCTGGCTTCTGCAATATCTTCCCAAGGGGATGTTCTGTCAGGACCTTTACGGGATGGGCTTGGAAGTAAGGCCGCAACCTCCTGACAGCTATTACTAGTGCGAATGCCAGCATTTCCATTTGTGGATACCTGACCTCAGCGCATGACTCATGTAGTAGATTGGATCCTGTGCTACACCCTCATCTTTGCATAATACAACTGAGGTGGCGTGAGGGGATACTATTAAATACATGTACATGATGTCCCCCAAGTTAGGCTGTTTTAGCAGGGGAGGCTTGGCCAAGTACTGTTTCAATTCCTCGAAGGCTCGGTTGCAATCCTCATTCCACAGATGTGTCTTCCTCAAGGCTCTAAAGAAGGGGAGGCACTTGTCTGTAGACCTTGATACGAACCTATTTAAGGTGGCTACCCTTCCTGCCAATTGTTGGGCGTCATTGATGCTTCGTGGTGGCACCATGTTCAAGATGGCATTAATCATTTTAGTGTTTGCCTCAATGCCTCTCTCCAACACTATAAATCCCAAAAACTTGCCCGAGTTGACCCTAAAAGCGCACTTAGCAGGGTGTAACTTCATTTTGTACTTGTGTAGCACTATGAAAGACTCTATGAGGTTCGCCAAGTGCTGCGCAAGTTCCTTGCTCTTCACCAGCAAGTCGTTGACATAAACCTCCATGGTCTTGCCAATCTGGTGCTTGAACATCCGATTTACCAACCTCTGATATGTCGCCCCAGCATTTTTCAAATCAAAGGGCATTACTCGGTAACAATAAAGGCCTCTGTCAGTGATGAATGTCATCTTCTCCTCATATGTCTTGTTCATTCAGATCTGATTGTACCCTAAATAAGCATCAATGAAGCTTAGAACTTTGTGCCCTGTGCTGGTCTCTACAATGACATCAATCCGTGGAAGTGGGAAGCTGTCTTTTGGGCAGGCTTTGTTTAAGTCGATGAAGTCCATGCACATTCTCCACTTCCCATTTGCCATTTTTTCCAGTACCACATTGGAGAGTCACTCTGGATAGTAAGCCTCTCTTATGAACCTCGCCGCTAACAGACGGTCTATTTCTTTAGCTTTGGCCGTGCATTTTTTTGTGCTAAAAGACCTTCTTTTTTGGCGTAATTTTTCGCTTCTTGGTTGACACATAAGTTGTGTTCTATGATTGCATTGTCAATTCCTGACATATCTTCATGGCTCCATGCAAACATGTCTCTATGCTCAACCAACAAACGCTTTAGTGCCTCCCTGTACTCTGGCAGGAGTCTTGTTCTGATCCTTGTAGTGGCTTTTGGGCGTTCTGGGTGTAGTGCTACAATTTCTAGCGGCTTGTTTGCTTCATCTTGCATGAGGTTGTCTTCATCCCTCAATTCTACATTTTGGCTATCTTCGTCCAAAGGTGGAGGGTAGCGGTTGTTTGTGCCCACTATCCACTGTACACACAGCGAGCACCCCTACTTTAAGCTCTTGCACGTAGCATTCCTGTGCCAGGATCTACTCACCGCGGACCTCCCTGACGCCTCTTTCGGTTGGAAACTTCATTTTCAAATGGTAAGTGGAAGTGACTACCTTCAAGTCATTGAGGGTTGGTCTTCCTAATATGGCATTATAGGATTATAGAGCTTTAATCACTAGGAAGTTTGTCATCGTAGTGGTGATGCGGGCGCCTTGGCCAATTGTAACTGGCAGTGCGATGGCGCCTACGGGCTGAACAACTTCTCCCGAGAACCCCTTCAGCGGATATGGTGACGGGCATAGCTTGTTAGGGCTAATGCCCATCCTAGTGAAGACGTCCCAGAATAAGATGTCAGCTGAACTTTTGTTGTCTATCAAGATTCGTCTGGCCATGTAGTTGGCTATAAGCAAAGTGACAAGGGCGTCATCATGGGGGTACAGAACCCCTTGGCAGTCCTCGTCCCTTAACGAGATGGTAGGGGTTGCATTTAGCTTGGGATGCTTGGGGGATTTGTTTGCCAAATACACCTCGTGGTATCTTGTTCTCTGGGCATGAGCCTTCCTGCTGGCTACTGTTACACCCCCGCCGGCAAAACCTCCCGCTATGGTACGGATTTCACTGGGGGGTGCTTGGTCCGTTCCTCCTGCACCCTATGGCGTTTGGGGCTTTTGCTTCGCCTACTCTCGTGCTTACACCCCTTCTCCTTTTCCGGTTTGAGATAGTTGGCAAGCATTCTTTCGACTTCCCCACTTCCTATGAGGTTGGCGACCCTCTTCTTCAATGTGGCACAATCTTCTATCTAGTGAGTACTCGACTGGTGGTACTTACAGTACCAGTGCCCTCTTATTGGGGGATGCTCCTCCTCCCTTGCTGTCTTATTTTTTTCCAGCACGTTCATGTTATTGTGAATGAGGCGGCGCCCCTGGTCTCGTTGATTGGAGTAGCTTTCTCATCTTTCATCCTGATGACCCTGCCCAGTCTTCTTGTCTTTAGAACTATTCTAATTTTTAGCCTCCAACTTGACATCTTGCTTGCTTGGCTCTAGGAGGGCCTACAACGTATCTTCAGCATTTACAAAATCGTCTGCTCTGTCCATAAACTCCCTCAGGGTGGAGGGGGTTTTCCTGGCCAGTTCAACCATGAATGGGCTTCATGGCCAGATACCCCCTAAAAGGGCAGCCAACGTGATCTTTTGATCTTGGTCTTCTGTGGTCAGTCTCTCCTTGTTGAAACGGGCCATATACGTTTTCAAGCTCTTCCCCTCTTTTATGGTCAACAAGTAGGCGGCTGGTCTACGATGCCTTCTACTTGGCATGAATTGCATAAAGAATTGTTTGGCCATCTCCTCAAAGCTGCCGATGGATCCTGGGCACAACGTCCCAAACTAGCCTCTTGCTATCCCTTTCAACATCAATGGGAAAGCACGGCACGCCACCTTTTCGGGAAAGTTGTGGAGGGTCATATGTGCTTTGAAGTTCTCAATGTGGTCTACTTGGTCTCGTGACCCGTCATATAAGTCAATCTGAGGAACTTTAAACCTTGGTGGGAGGGGAATCGCCATTACTTCTTCGCTGTAAGGGAGGTCAGTGCGGGTGAGCAGCTGTTCCACCGAAGAGGATCCTCCCATCCTTCTTGCCATCTCTTCGTATTTGTCAACGAGACTGCGTACTTCATCATGTAGCTTCTTCTTTTTTAGCTCTTCCATATTTACACCTCCTGCACTGTATGCATCTCCTTCCACCTGCTCGTTTTGGATAGGTGGTACGACGGCATTCTTCCGCTTCAATTCTTCATTCTCCATTTGTAACTGCTCCACTACAATCACGGTCTCTCTTAGCTTTAGTCCAGCCTTGCTTCTATCTCTGTTGCATTCATCTTTTGATCACAAGTTGCTTGATATCTCGTAGTAGTTGGCATGTGAAAATCACGCTGACATCTGTAAAGATCTCACAGATGGTGCCACTATAAAGGACGTGTTTCACACCACCAGCTACTCCAACGACCTGCAAAGGACAACCTGACAACACTTGTTGCCTAGGGTAGACTCCGATGCCTAAGTTAGAGAAGTAGTTTCAATATAGTATCTTAATAGCACTTAAAAGAATATTTGTTACCTTAGTGTACCATTTCTAGTGATGCACAGGAGCATGTCCAGGAAGTAGATAACCATTCGTTCCCTGTATTCATCTCTACTTATCCCTTAATCAGGGATGAGGAGATCACTACTCTGACTTATAAGGGTTATCTATCTCAGGATAATCGCCTTCATCTTGGGGCGTTATCACCTCGCAAATGATGTGGCTCGCCTAGTTGATATCATGCTCCTATGAGCTTTTAGACCACGAGCCCTGTAGGTCAACATAGCAAGTTGGGCTTGCTTATGGGTTTAGTATCCAGAGGATCCAAATATCCCCTCCGAAAACAATGGCGGAACTAGACATTTGCAGTGGGGCCAACTTTTCTAACTTATAAGATACTGTAAAATAAAAAAGAAAAAAGACAAATCTTAATTTTAATTTCACAAAAAATCAATAGAAATAACAATATATAAAAATACGATCTCGGTAATTTGTTATATAAATGTAGAAATATAATTCTGAAAACCTAAATTAACACATGTTTTACAGAAAAATATTCATCTATTAATATTTTTGTAACGAAATATTTAGCATTTATTTTCTAAACTTTCAAGTAATATTTTAGAAGCTCATATTTTATTTTAGTATGTAAGATAATTTATCAAGTTTAATGGAATTTAGATATTTTGGTGTCGCATTAAGCATATAATGCTACAATTAAGATATTGCTCAATGAAGTTTAGGGGATAAAACTTCTCAACTATTTTTTTTTTTTTTTATAGAAGTTTGAGATGGGAAGAAACACTCTTCGTTTGGATTTAGAGTGTTTCAAAAACTTGACTCACTCAAAAAATGAGTAACACAAAAGCTATCCCAAGTGCAGGAGGGTGTCGGCGTAATAATTAGGAATAAATTACTAGATCGTCTCCTCAGAGAAAGTTACTTAAAATCAAACTCGTTTAAAATTGTGAAAATATTCACAAAGAGAAAATAAAAGTAGTGATATGTGCAATAAATGGAAGAGTGCAATGGGAATGAAAAGAGCAATAGTCATGGACTAAATTCATATTTTTGAATTTTTTAGTGTCGAAATGAAATGTAAAAGACTAACAAATTGAAATTAACAATCAAGGAATCAACTACACTAAAAAATCTTAATTCATCTGAAAATTAAATAACAAAACTAAAATTATTTAAGTCATAATTAAGCTTTAATCAATATAATATGCAATGGAACTAAGAGATTATTAAAATTAAGTTAAGAATTAAACTAGATTAGAAAGTAATTGACAAAATACGAACTGAGAATTGAAAAGCCCCAAAATCAAGATTCTAGAGTTCATCCTTGTATTCAAATTACAAATTCTCAAAATCAATCCATAGCAATTGTAATCACTGTTAAATGAAATCTTAAAGAAGCGAGAAAAATAATTAACATGAAGTAAATAAACAGCAAATAAAATACCCAAAGGTCTAACCAAAATATCTCAAAAATACATCACAAACTTTAAACTAAAATTAAATAAATAGTAGAGAGTGAAAAGAGCAAGTCAAATGAATGGAGATGGAGGTGATAGACAGTGGAGGAGACGGCTGGAGCGGCAGTTGGACCCCAAAGGAGTTCTTCAAGCGACGCTGCGTTCTTTCCCTTAAAGAAAAAAAAACTTTGGTTGCTTCCGTCAAAACCAAAAAAAAAAAAACTTTCATTTCTTCGTGTTGCGTCCAAATGAAAAAGAAAATAATACCCAACGTGCTTGCGTGAGTTTCGGCCCTGAAGGAGCCATATGCATTTTTGAATTTCCTCTCTTGCATTTGCGTGTGTGAGTTTTTCTTTTTTTTTTTCTTTGCTTTTTTTCGTGTGAGTTATCTGCATGCGAGAGACCAAGAGCTTGCCTTTTTGACTTTTCTCTTTTGTATTTCTTGACTTATAAAAATATTAGAAATTAGAAATAAAATAAAATAAAATAAAGAATAATAGAATATCAAAAATATATTGTGCATGTGAATGAACATTGTCCAATTAAATCACAAGTTATAAAATTAAGCATAAATCATGCTATTAACCAATTTAAATTACAACTTGGATTTATTCATTTTAACCATTTCTCCATCTAAAACCAATAATAATGTAACGAAATAAATAAAATATATTGGTTCTAAATGTATAAAATATGCAATAATTCAATTCAATCAGAAAGTGTTTCATTCCATTTCATATCATCATTATAACTTTTTCAAATTTCTACACCAAATATAATAAACAATTCAACTTCTCAAATCTCAATTCAACTTTTTCAAATTTCAAAATAATAATAATATTCTAACAGTATATTATTCAACTTTCAACTTTCACTTAAAATCATATCATCTCATTTCACTATCCAAACTAGCATTTATTATATTTATTTTACTTTAAATTCCATATTAAGAAGCCTAATATTATATAATAAATAAATTTGAGATAAAAATTAATAAGTTTATTATTTCTCATCAACTTGATTTTAATTTAATTTTTGAGCGGGCCACATCATAGAAAATATATCATATATAAAAATTATACAAAATTTTGGGACTATAGAAAAACAATTGGAGAGACATTTCTATGCATATAGAAATTTTAGAGAGCTTATTGGATTATAAATTTTGTGGGGCCATATAATTATACATATTACCTTATTTATATGGTAAATATGAATTTTAAAAATATGGTAAATATCAATTAAAACAACAAATACGATAAATGTAAAGATAATCATAAATTTATTTAATAAATTTACAAATGATTATAATTATACTTGAAAGAAATGAATGAAATAGGAAATGTAAAATTATTGAACACATAATAAGTCAAATGTTTAGAACTCATTATATTGAAATCATAATAGGACATACATTGCTGTACTCGTTATGAGACCAATTAGGCATGTACATAATAATAATAATAATGTTCTTACAAATGAAAATAAAATAAAATAAAATAATATTATTTTAATTGTTTAAGAAAACTATTGGATATAATTGTTATTAGAATGATAAGATGTAAAAATAGTCTAATCATTTGAAATTTAAAAATTATAATTGTTTTCTTTCAAATAAAAACAATATTAGTATAAAAAATGTACTTCAGTATGATTCATTATTGTGAGAAATAATACGAAGACAATTATTATTTTTTTGAAACAATATCTTATAGTAATAAAATATTAATTTTTAAATTTAAAGACAATATTTTCATTTTTAACTTAAATATAATATTATTATTCTTTCCAAATTTGGAATTACAATATCGATCTTAGAAAATAAAAGCATGTTCTTACCAAAATAATCTTTTAAAGGATAAAAAGTGTTATTAATTATTTTAATAATAATTTCAAAATACATTACGAATAGATTAATATGAAATGCGTTACCACAAAAAATAAAATAGTGAATATGATAAATTAAAGACCAATTATAGAGTGATGCATAAATTGAAACTTAAAAATAATAATTGTATGTTACAAAATGAAAATATTATTAGTCCAATGACTATGATTTATTTTTATGAATTACTATGAAAAACTATATGAAGATAATTTTTATTTTTTCAAATAATATTATATACGAAAAATACTATTATTTTTAAATCTAGGAAGAAATATAAAAAAAATCTTAAGTTGTTAATTTGTTCCACAAAGGTTCAATAAACCAAAATATTCAATTTAGATTATTTGTAAGTTCACTAATATTATTATTATTATTATATTCTAATTAATATTATAATAATATAAAAATTTAATGATGAATTAGAGGACAAAAATATAATTGTGCAAATGAGGGCAAAATAGTAATTACTCATGGGAAATCAAACAAAAAATACTATTCCTTACCTAAGCGGCGATAGCCGCTTTTATTGTACAAAAATGCTAGAAAGCACGCCCGTTATAAAGCACCAATTGCACACCTTCCACATTAGCATATAGTGAAATGTCAAATTTACCCTTGTTTAAAATACAATCTCATGTTTTTTTAGACCATCACCCAAAAGCATCACCCACATTTCTGACCCATAAGAGAGAAATCTTAGCCTTCATTTGGTAACTAAACTCATATCAACCCATTATTACAACTTTTTCAAATCTTAACATAAAATATAATAAATAATTCAACTTTTTCAAATCTCAAAATAATAATAATATTAAAAATAATATTCTAATAATATTTTATCATCTCAACTCAACTCAACTCAGTTCAACATCCAAACGCAGCCTTAGAGCAAAGCTTCTGCTCACTGGCCATTCAACGAAAGCCTAAACCCTCTACTTGGTCTTCAGAAGCAAAGCAATTCCACAGAGAAAATATCAGTGCTTTGCCTTTAAGCCATTCGACAGAAACCATCCTCCATTCCCTTCTCCTTCAGCTGTTCCGACTAGTTAGGGTTTACCAAAAATCATCTCAGCCTTCAACCACCGATTATGGGTAAATTTTTAGGGATTCTTAGTTGGTATTTCGTATACACTATTATCATATTTCGTATTACCCTTCCAATTAGGGTTTCGGTTTTTTTTTTTTTTTGAGATTTTCTAGTAGTTACAAGTGAACAATTCCATCATTGTGGATGAGGCTTTAGGACATTAATTAAATTATGTTTCCAGTTATAAGTTTTGAGAGTTTATGGTTACAAGCTTACAAGTAAAATTTGTGGACGTTTATAAGTTTTTACAACTCTCAAGAAAGAAAAACTTGGAAGAGTTTCTGGTTACAAGTTTTTTATTTTAAAAAATATTCTTTAGAATTTTGAGGCTTTAGGACGTTCACTGAATTGCATTTTACTTATTTTCTTTCTATGAATTTTGAGCTTTTCTACTGGTTACAAGTTTTTAATCGAAACTTCAAATATTCTATTGGATACAAATTTTGAGAGTTTCTGATGCCTTTTTTTTATATGTAAGTTGGTGTGCGTAGCTTTGATTTTTCTTTTGATGTGCTTTTGTTCAGTTTCCAGTGGGAAAAGCTATTGGTGGGGTGGGTCTGTCAAAGTAGAAGTTGTAGTCCTAATTTTAAACAATCAACTCAGTTCTTTAACGTGGGTTAATAAGAAGGTTGGTAACTTGTGTCAAATCCCTTTTTATCATCTTCTTATCTGTAGCAATTTGCACTTTATTATTTTTAGCATAACACAACCAAACATTTTTGAACTCAACAATTTGCACTTGATTTCACCCTCCACCTTGTTCAAATAAGGAAAGAAAATGCCATTGAGCTAGAGCTAAACTTTATTTAACATGATGAGACTTCTCGTTTGTTTTTAGTTTTTTTTTTTTTGTTCATACTTGTATCACAACATTTCTAGCTCCTAAGTAATAATGAGAAAATGACCTTTATTTGACATACTAAGCTTGTGGATTTAGTTTATGTTTTATGAACCTGCAAAACTATATATGTTAAGAAAATAAACTTAAGTTCATTCTTCTCATTTTATTCTTCGTCTTTGAGTAGTTCCTTCAAAAATTACTTTAGGATGTATTGGTAAAAGTTGATAAGTTCATCTTTCCAGTTGACTTCATTGTGCTTGATATGGAGGAGGACGAGGAGATTCCTTTGATACTGGGTTGACCTTTCCTGGTGACGGAGAGAACTTTAATTGATGTCTAGAAAGGGAAACTTATTTTGAGGGTCGACGAGGAGCAAGTCACGTTTGATATGTTTAAATCTATGGAATTCCAGTCCGAGGTACATTCTTGTTTCCAAATTAGCGACCGAGACATGGTCAAGGCCGACGAGACTTATGGAGCTGAATTTCCAAAACTACCACTTGAGGTATGTCTTACTCACTCTACGCCTATTGAATCCGAAGATGAAAAGGTTAAGAAGTGTGAGAGATATGTGGAAGCTACACACTTCCCTTTCTCCTTCAATAAAACCGAAAGTGGAAGAACTAAAACCGCTTCCATCAAATTTAAGGTACGCTTTCTTAGGACAGGACTCTACTTTTCTAGTTATTATTAACAGTTTCTTGAGTGATGTAGAGGAAGAGAAGTTGCTGAGAGTTAAGATGGCCTTGAGTTGAACCATCTCAGATATCAAAGGAATTAGTCCTTCAATTTGCATGCACAAGATTTTAATGGAGGATAATTTTAAACCAATTGTCCAACCCTATAGGAGATTGAACCCATTAATGCAAGAAGTAGTGTATCAAGAAGTATTGAAGCTTTTAGATGCCGGGATTATTTATCCAATCTCAGATAGTGCATGAGTAAGTCCAGTGCAAGTCATCCCAAAGAAAGAAGGGATAACCATGATTAAGAATGACAACAATGAACTCATACAGACGAGAACAATCACGGGATGACGAGTATGCATAGACTATTGAAAATTGAATGATGCAACTCGGAAAGACCATTTTCCCTTACCGTCTATTGATCAAATGCTAAACAGACTTGCCGGCCATGCCTACTATTGTTTTCTAGATGGATATTCCGGTTACAATCAAATAACCAATGCACCCGAGGATCAAAAGAAGACCACTTTCACCTGTCCTTACGACACTTTTGCATATAGGCACATGTCTTTTGGTCTTTGCAATTCGCCAGCCACTTTTCAAAGATGCATGATGTCCATCTTCTCGAACATGGTGGAAAAAGTTTTGGAAGTCTTCATGGATGACTTCTCGGTTTTTGGTCACTCTTTTGATAACTGCTTATCTAATTTATCTTTGGTTTTGTAGAGATGCAAGGAGACGAATCTTATTTTAAATTGGAAAAAATGTCACTTCATGGTCAAGGAGGGAATAGTGATCGGCCATCTCATTTCCTTCAAGGGAATTGGGGTCAACCGAGCAAAGATAGAAGTTATTGACAAACTCCCACCACCGACCAATGTGAAGGGCGTGAGGAGCTTCTTGGGCCATGTCAGGTTCTATCGTCGGTTTATAAAGGATTTTTTCCAAATTAATAAACCTCTATGCACTCTGTTGATTAAAGATACTCGTTCTGAATTTTCTGATGAATGCTTGCATGCTTTTGAAATATTGAAAAAGAAATTAATTTCAGCACCTATCATTGTATCACCGGATTGGAATTTACCTTTTGAATTAATGTGTGATGCTAGCGATTATGCTATAGGGGTTGTTTTGGGGCAGAGAAAAGATAAAATGTTTTATGTTATTTATTATGCATGTCGGACATTAATAGGAGCTTAACTTAATTATGCTACTACTGAAAAAGAATTGTTAGTAGTTGTGTTTGCCTTTGACAAATTTCTTTCTTATTTGATAGGTTCAAAGGTGGTCGTCTACACTGATCACTCAGCTCTTAAATACTTGTTGTCGAAGAGGGATGCCAAACCAAGACTATTAAGATGGATTCTGCTACTACAAGAGTTCGATTTGGAAATAAGAGATAAGAAAGGTACCGAGAATGTATTGACCGACCACTTATCTCGCTTTGAGCTTAAAAATGCGGCTGGCAAGGATAATTTCCCAATCAATGAGACATTCCCGGATGAGCAATTAATGGCTATACAAGTTGTTCCATGGTATGTCGACATGGTAAATTATTTGGTGTCCAGAATTCTACCAGTCAAGATGACATATCAACAAAAGAAGAAGTTCTTCTCTGACTTAAAATATTATTTTTGGGAGGAACCTTTTCTATACAGGCATTGCACGAACTAGATAATCAGAAGATGAGTGCCTGAGAAAGAGATGGAGAGCATACTCAGACATTGCCACTCACTGGAAGTAGGCGGCCACTTTGGTGGAGCAAAAACAGCAGCAAATGTTATACAATGCATCTTTTATTGGCCGACTATTTTTAAAGACTCTTTTAATTTTGTTAATTTATGTGATATTGTCAAAGGGTTGTCAACATTTCTAAGAAACATGAAATGCCTTTAAACAATATTTTAGTGATTGAATTATTTGATGTTTGGGGTATAGATTTCATGGGTCCTTTTCCAATCTCATATTCTAACAAATTTATTTTTGTTACTATAGATTATGTCTCCAAATGGGTGGAAGCGGTCGCCTTGCCAATCAATGATGTGAGGGTCATAGTGAATTTCCTGCGGAAGAACATCTTTTCCCGATTCGGTACTTTGAGGGCCATAATCAGTGATAGCGGGAAGCATTTTTGCAATCGCCAATTTGAAGCGCTCTTGACTAAGCATGGAGTTACCCATCACCTGACAACACCATATCATTCTCAAACTAGCGGTCAGGTTGAGGTGTCTAATCGAGAGCTGAAGCGCATACTGGAGAAGACTGTGAGTGTCTCTCGGACAGACTGGGCGTGAAAGTTAGATGATGCGCTATGGGCCTATCGGACAACATTCAAAACACCGATCGAGATGTCACCTTATCAGCTCGTTTATGGAAAAGCCTGCCATCTACCCGTGGAGCTAGAACATAGAGCCTATTGGGCGACGAGAACACTGAACTTTGATTTACAAGTGGCTGGCGAGAAGAGAATACTGCAGATCAATGAGATAAATGAGTTTCGCAATGATGCTTATGAGAATGCTCAGATTTACAAAGATAAAACAAAAAGATGGCATGATAAGCATATTCTAAGAAGGGAATTCGAAGTCGGGCAAAAAGTTCTATTATTTAACCCAAGACTTCGATTCTTCCCAGGAAAGTTTCTCTCTTAGTGGTTGGGACCATTTGTGGTAACCTGTATCTTTCCCTATGGGGCAGTTGAAGTCCATCACGAGACAAAATGCACATTTAAAATAAATGGATAGAGATTAAAACCCTATATGGATGAAGACTTTAACTCGAAAAAGTGTTCCATCAATCTCGCCAGTAATAAATGATGAGAGGACAATGTCTAGCTATAGACTTTAAATAAAGCACTTTTGGGTGGCAACCCAAGTTTTTATTTTATTTTATTTTATTAAGTTTTATTTTTGGTTCATATTATCCCTTTTCTTTCATCTTGCAGGAACGAAGAGGCGAGGAGATCTCCAAGAAGTACACAGCTGCACCTTCAGGGAAAATATTCAATTGGCAGAACTGAAAACAATCAGGGGAGCATCTCTTACCTTCTCTCATTCTTTGCTTTAATTTTTCTTCCTTTTTCCCATTGAAGACAATGTGATATTTAAGTTTGGGGGAAAGGATATTATTTTCTAAAAAAAAAAAAGTAGTTTGGTTTGATGATAGGAATGATGATAAAAACAATATGGTTTGATGAATAAAAAGCTTATGATAAGAATATGATTAAAATTGATTGTAATTTTTAGGAAAAATTCTCTTTGCTTAAGAATAGTTGTTAAATCTTTACTTGATCTTACTTAATTTGATATTTCTTATATTCATTAAATGCCTCTTATGATCATTAATTGTTTTGAGTACCTAGAGAAATTTTATATGAATTTTGTGAATTTGTATGGTCTTAACTTACTCTAGAACTTGTTTGATTACACTCGAGGCAAAATCCTAGATAGAATATTACTGGGGAAATGATTAAGGCATTCTTTGGACCGATTGAGCCTTTCAAGCTTACCTGTTTATTATCTTTATCTCTAGTCACCCCTTTGAGCTTTATTGAAATATATTTTGGCCTTATATTTTTCTTTCTTGTAAACCTCATATTCCCTACCCTATTTGAGCTTAAACACTGATTTCCTTACCTTTCAAGAGAACTAAGTTTACACAAAGTTACAGACTCACAAGAGCATGAAAGGCAAGAGAGGTGGAAGGTCTACAAATAAAGTTAAGTATAGCAATATTATCAAAATCATAAGTTTGGGGGTGTGAAGAGTCAACTCGTCTACTGTGTGGCCAACAAGAAAAGGCCGACGAGAGTCATCCACAAAGGCAGTTGAAAAGGTATGGAATATTTAAAAAAAAAAAAAAAAAGGTTTGACCAGTCGAATAGAGGGGTAAAGAGAGAGATACTTGAAAGTGCAATAAAGAGAGATATGTTGAGAGATTTACAAAGATTGAGAAGAGTTGTTTGTGTTTGAAGTGAAAATGCTCTATTTATTCTGTTAGTGTTCAAACTTAAGTTCTGTTGATTTGCTGGAAGAAGTCAGATTGGAAGTCGAAATAAGAACCGTGGTTGATAAGTATTATTTTTATGTGATTTTTATTCACTCTTTTATTGATGAAAAGTGTCATTTTCCCTTGAATACGATTGATTTTATTTTATTTCTACATATTTTTATTTATTTTCTTGGATTTGAAGGAATGAGAAGATTTAGTGCAAAAGGAGAGAATTTTGGTACAAAATAAGAGACTATAGATCCAGACCAACGAGATGCAGCGTCATCTGAAGGGAGCCGATGAGATATGGGTGAGGAGCCTTGTCCCGTGGGCAACAAAGAGATTTCTCTCGCCCTGTGGTGCTCCCAGCCCCCGCTTAGGATTGGACAGTGACTGAGACGTTGGGACATGTAAAATAGACTACACACCCCTCGTACATGACAGATAATATGTTTTGCACCTAAATACACTAGCAGTATGCAATAGCGTAGCAATAGAAAATTAATAAAAGTCGGATAAACTAAGCAAGTGATAAGCAATTGCAAAACACATGGCACCATACTAATATTATAACCCAAAACATTGTCCAAACGTAAACATGAGCCATAAAGACATAATATCCCAAAAGTATAAAGCATAGTTTAAAATTCTCAAAACACGAGATTTCCTAAAAAACAACATAAATCCAGAAAAGTTGGCCATAAGTATTGTTGCCTTTTTCTTTTTTCTTTTCTTTTCAAAATACTCAAACTCCCGTACTCATAAAAAAGATTCGGGCTTCACACGTTATTCGAAAGCCTTATCCTTCTGGTTGTTATGTCGCTTGAACTCTGCAATGAATTCAAGAATACCAGTGATCTCCCGGTCAATGGTCTTGAGTCACTCCAGGATGGAGGGCTCGGGCTGATTCACAGCCATCTTAGGCACAATCCTCTATGGGAGAGGAGGTGCCGTTCTCTTCCTCTTGGTCATGGTCGTCGTTTACTAAACCTGTCACAACTTCTACCATTCCGGTTGGGGAATGGTAGTGGTGGAAACTACCACAATGAGATTTCAAGAAATCTCAGCAAGTAATCACACAACATACCACAGTTAACACAAGCATACAAAAGGTATATCATGAAATGCATGCATGAACATGTACTTGACTTATGCCTTTGACCAGAACTTGACTTATGCACTTGACCATTATCAAAAGACTTATAACAAAGAGTTGAGCTTTTCATAAAAACTTCATAACTTTTTCTTATTTATGTGAACTTATTCAGAACTTGTCTTATCAGAACATATCACAAGATTTGCATTGAGTGATCCTTAACACTTATGATCATATTCTTATGCAGGGAGTGGATACAACACGGTTCCCCTTAGCACCGCATGTTTCTGCTAGTTACCGTATCATCAACGGTCCGTGCACTGTGATGAATACGTCATAAATAGAGATTCATATTAACTTGACCTTACTTCGTCGGGTTACATGCCTTATGCACCCACGAGCGTTAGGCGCTTCCTCGCTCATCCTTTGAAAAGAATCCATTCGAGGCTCGTCGATGGTACTTTGTCGACCTAGGCGTTACCACTCCATTCTTAAACACTCCATAGTAGACAAAGGAGTTCTACTAGGACATTTCCCTGCCCTAGCACTTGGGGTTGTGATAAAACTTTTTCTTTGAAAACACTTTTTGAAAATACTTCTTTGAAAACACTTCTTCCCAAATGCATATGACATGAGACTTAAACATGCTTACTTATACTTGACATATGACTTATGAAATGCCGTGCATGAATAACCAAGTATAACATGTTCATTTCATAGCATGATAACATAAACCATAAAAGATATTAAAACATATACATGGAACCATGAAAACTTGCTTAAGCCGAAACTCATGGGTACAAAAACATGAAGATTCATCTCATAAACATGTTCCAATCCTCAAGCATATATCATAGAAATCAAAACATAGTAAACTAAGACAAGAAATCATATTTTTGACTAAGTCTGAAACTTCCAAAGCATGTTTAAACCAAACATCATGTTGCATAAACCATCAACCTCAATCAAGTGAAAACCGAAACTCATAGACATATTTCATGGCATTTTCATCATAAATCCAAAACATATAATTCCTTCCTTAGAGTTACTCAAGATCATATTAACATATTCAAACAAACAGCCAGGACATAACAAACAAAGCAATCAAAAACCATGGGAGGAATACTAGCAAGTTGACTAAGTTGAGTGTATACTTACAAAATCTACGTAAGGAATACTAACAAGCTGTCAATCTAAACATGCTATATTAGAAAGAGCATCTAAAACCCTACCTCATGTTCTTGAGTGTGCATGTGGATTTCTAGGGCATCACTTGGTCTTAAACCATTCGGCTTCTAGGGTTTTTAGGTTTAAACCCCTTCATTTCTCTCATAAAATAAAATAAAACCTAAAGTAAGCAAGATACATGTGGTGGTCGAAACATGGAGGATGAACTCTCCCTTCACTAATCGGCCTCAAGGGTTTTTCCTTGAAAACCCTAAGTTATTTCCAAGAAAATGGTAGAAAGTGTGTGTGTTCTATCTTTCTCAAAGTCTAATGAGATTTGAATCTTTTTTTTTTTTGGATTGAGAATGACTTGTGTGTGTGCAAGACTTAGAGGAAATTGATTCTTACCTTGCTAATCCTTGGTAGTGCTGAAATCCTTTCTCTTGCAAGGATCCTCCATGTTTGGTTGGAAAGAAAATACAAGAAAATGAGGGAACTTTCAAATGAACAAGGGAGAATTGTGTGGAGAGAGTGAGAGCTCATGCTAATCCTTGGCGTGAGCCCTTCTCTTTTTATATGAGACCTCTCACTTCCCTCCTTGGTTGCATCCAAAGTCCTTGCATGGATGACAAGTGGCAAGGTTTCTTTTTCCCTTTTCCCTATTGTCGAAATGCCTCTTGGAGTTCCCCACTTGGATTGCATTGGGAAGAGACACTTTGGGGGGTGGCGTGTAAGACTCCTCCTCCTTGGCCGAAATTCCTTCTCTCCCCCTTGTGTCATTCATTTCCTTAAACAAATAAATATCTCTTCAAGGGTAGCTTGGTAAAACTGTAAATGCATTTTCCTATTCCCAACAAGTAACTCTTGGCATGGAAGACAAGTGGCATTAGGTGTGTGCCATAGCCCTAGCAGTCCTCTCCATTTTCCTTTCTGAAGAAGTTGCTTCATCTTCCAAATACTCCTTCCCTAGGTGACCTTTCATATACCATTGGTCTAAAATTCACTAAGTGACAAGTGACAAATGAATGAAATGCTTGGGAGTGTGCTAGCCGAAACCCTAAGGGCATACTTGTCCTTGATACAAAAGTCTCTTCACAAAATCTTCTAGAAACTTGGTGCATACTTGACACATGGCAAAAAGCTAGCTAAATTCGAAATCCCATATGTCTCCCTTCAGTTTCCTATGAAAACTTTTAGAAAAACTCTATTTCACTTCCCTAGGCTTCCCTTTCCAAGAAACCTACCTTGGAACTCGAATTCTAGAAAAAAACAACGGGCTAGGCATGTAAGCCCATCTTGGTGCCTTCCTACACCTCTCTTTCCCCCTTAACCCACAATCAAGACTAGATTGAAGGTGTAACATTCTCATGACACATGGCACTAGTAAACTAGGGTCATTCTCCTATTGGGCTCAAGTTACTACATCAATGGTTCTAAGGCCTTCCAAAGTAACTAAGGCTCCTAAAATGCCATGGTAACCTAGAATGAATTCTAAGGGCCAAGCCTAAACAAAACTTGGGTCATCACACGCCCAAAGGCGAAAAGACTTACCTTTCAGCAGGCAAGAAAACTCGTGACCAGAAGGCGTGAAGATTTGGCAACAAGGCTCTAGGTGGTTAGATTGGGCGACTAGTCTAAAAAACCAACTTAAGAGACCAACCTAAACGATATCGTGGGCAACAATTAGCAAATGCGAGAGGAGTCTTTCATCCCGGTCGGGAGTCTTTCCACTCTGTAGGAGAGGAAAGGGCCGTGAGGTCCTTGTGACCTCCACGCTCGTTCATTTGTGACCTCCACGCACATTCATTTGTGACCTCCACACCAGTTATATTAAGCGCACACGACATCTACTTGGTGGGATAATTCCTCCCGACCAGGATCAATCTGCTGCTGACCACCAAATTTGAGTTTCGCAATAAATCTGTTGGCAACCAAATCCTCTTCAACCCCATTATTCAAGCCGCATATCACTGAATCTTCCATTTTAAATAATCCCATTATTCTTGGGATAATTCATTTTATGTTAACATTTATCTTTAGAAACTATTTTCCAGATTTTTAGGCGAGATTTTAGTCGCAGTTATCTTGTTTGTAGATTTGAATTCCCGTCTTGTGGGATGAATAGGGGGAGTTCTGAATTGGAGTCGAGAGTTTTTATGTTTTAGAGTCTGAGTCTAAGTTTAGAGTTCCAGAATTTATTTTTGAAGTTTTCTTTCGATAAGGCGGAACTGGAGGATAGAGGTGAAAGCCGCATGCTTCATCAACTGTCTTCAACGAAGAACACCAGTTTTATTCTTTTTCTTTTTAATTTCATTATGAACTAATTCTATTTTCTAGACCTTTGATGTAGCCTAGTATTGAACACACAGTTTATATTCTAAGTTATTTTATTTTTAATATTTTCACAATTGAGTGTTTATTCCTTGTTCTTAATGCGTGCAATTTTCTGGTTAACTATATTGTTCGATCTATTGAATCACAATGAGACCAAGAGGTGATTTGTGATTAAAGCTCTAGGATTAAACACTATTAGATGAGCGAAAGCAGAGATGCTTTACCGTGACTAGTGTAATTTTCAAAAAAAATCCAAACTTAATGAGTCTGCACTTAGTTAAATTCACATATAGATATGAAGTTATTAGTTTGAGATATTTTTGATATTTTTCGAGAGGAAATATTGAATAGTTAAGGTATTTTTATCATCAACTTGGGATAATTGAGATTCTAAAACAAAGGAGAATAAACTGTGTGAGATTTGCTAGGTGAAGTCAAACGCTCTAGATCTATTCTTACTATTTTTAAAATCTTAATTTTAATATTCTTTTCTTAAGTTTAATTTAGATAAACCCTTTTCCAAATTTCAATTTTCCAAATAGTAATTAATATAGTCAATTTCAATACTGAAAACATAATTATTCCTTGTGGGTTCGATATCCATTTTCTTTCAAACAATTTACTACTTGTTAAGATTCTGTGCACTTGCAGATATATTTTTATCCGAGCAGCGACCAACAAAAGAAAGGTCAAGAGATGCTTCAACAAGTGAGTGCGCCTGAGAATGTTCAAGGTCAGGGATCTCCCACTCAAAGAGATAGGAACAACAATACAGAACGAAGGAAAGCTAATCTGCTAATGGGAGGGCCTCTACGTGGTCACCGCCACAAATCGCCCTGGCTCCTACCATCTCCGAGACTCTCAAGGGAACGAGTTGCAACATCCCTGGATTGCCGAACATATACAGAAATTTTATTGCTAAGCTAATTAATTGTCGTAAATTTATATGTTTCCATACACACGTTACATGCCCTAATAAAAGAAGTGTCATATTTCAATGGCAAATTTCAAGAACATAATGTAACCCACCAACGAACTCTCCGTCAACAAAATCAACTTAGTCTCCATCAGTAAAGTCAACTCCATCAATGTGATCTACATCAGTAAAATTAAAGAAGTCTCTAACAACTTACCTCCCTGAAAGGTGAAAGGGGCGAGTGTAATGCCTAAGGTTGCTATACCCCTATCAAAGAGGACTGCGGGTTGGCCCTTGGCCACTTGAAGACAAAAACTTACCTTCCTCTTAAGCATCAAGATGCAGGGGCAGGTCTAGTAACAGACTACCCAAATGTCTTACCTCCCTGTGGGATACCATAGGGAAAGGTATGCCTAAAGGTTGCCTTGTCCCTCCCACAGCGAAGAGTGGAATCAGCCCCACGGCTACCCGAATAACTTACCTTGATCTTTGCTGCGACGAAGTGAGGGATCGGTGCCAGCCTAACCCAAACTTACCCTTCCTTACGATGTCAACGGGCAGGAGCGGGTCCAGTCCCAAACTGCTCGAACAACTTACCGCCCAACGAAGGATGATAGGTGAGCAGACTACTCAACCTCCTCATCCGGGAGAGTGGGACCAGCCACCCTGGTGGCATAATAACTTATCCTAACTCCCATCACGGCGAAGGAGCGGACCAACCACATAGTTGTCCGAATTACCTCAACTACTTGAAGAAAAAAGTTTCACCTTCCTTGTAAGCGTCAACGGGCGGGAGGGGGTTCAGCAACAGATTACCCGAATGACTTACCTCTTTGCGGGATACCATAGGGAAAGGTAGGCCTAAAGGTTGCCTTGTCCCTCCCACAGCGGAGAGCAAGATTAGTCCCACGGCTACACGAATAACTTACCCTGACCACTGCTATGACAAAGTGTAGGATTAGCGCCGTTTGACCCAAACCCTTTGCTGCGGTGCCAACGGGTGGGAGTAGGTCCAGATACAGACTGCCCGAACAACCTACCTCCCACAAGGAACAAACGGACAGGATGAGCCAAAGGCCATTTTGTCCCTCTCGCGAAGGAGAATGGGTTCTACCCTGAGGGTTCCCGAATACTTACCCCGACCCCCACTCTGGTGAAGGAAAGGATTAACCATATCACTGTCCGAATTACCTCCCTGGGCCCAGGTTTGTGAAATTAACTCCTGCCCTTAAGAGCAAAATAGTGATAACACCCTTATATTCCGACCAAGAATCAAATACAAAATGCTAATGGAGAAAAATAGGTACAGTTCCAAAATACCTGGATAGCTTACCTTCCTGCGGACCAAGGAGGCAAGCCAAGCCCGAGGCCGCTGTGTCTCCTCGTGGCGGAGAGCGGGATCAACCCAACTAGAAGACTATACGAGAAAGGTGAGGTAAAGTGGAAGAATAAAAGACTCAGGTGGGGTAAAGCCCAATTAGAAGACAGACAGAGAAATAAAGGAAATCGACAAAGGAAAATGTGGAGAAATGTTGGCCTTGTCAAACAAAGTCGCTAAGGCCTCAAGAGAATGGCTACACAACAAAGAAGGACGAAAGTAGCACGGACAGGAAAGCCGCCAGCCAGCGAGGTGGTCAGGCAAAGGCCAAACATTGGCGAAGTGGACCGTAAGGCCCTGTATGGTGAATCCTTGCGGCCAAACCCCCAGGTTGACCACAAAAGAAAGAAGAATGAAACAACAGAGGAGAAATGCGCAAAGATACATAGTCAAATACGATCAACAAAAGGTAACATCATTAATCATCGACAGCCGTAGAGTTACGGAGGGCAAGGTACAACATAAAATGACTAAGTGAAGTGGCGACATACAACTAAAGCCAGCTGAGCGCGATAGAAAGTTGGAAAGCAAAAAAAACCAAAATCTCATAACGTAAAATTGCATGAAGGTCCTGAGAGGATGACTACCCAGTAAGGGCGGAAGAACACATCGCAAACGGATGAACAGACAACTAGTGGGGCAATTAGGAATCCTACTATTTCTTGCACCAAATTCCTCCAAGACGACCACAAAAAAAAAAAGGAAGAAAAGAGAAGGAGATGCACGAAAGGAAGGCATAATAGAGACAAGCAGCCTGGCATGACAAAAGTACGAAATACTTTCATTGATCAAAGTTATATACAAGTCGCAGGGTGGTAGCAAATAGGTATATACATTCGGCCAAAAAAAAAAAGAAGAGAGAGAAGGAAAAACACGAAAGGAAAACATAACAAAGACAAAGGGCGTAGCAAAGTACAAGGCGATATCATTAATCATCACAAGTTACAATATAAAGCCGCAAAGTTACAAGGAGCAAGATACAATATAAGGCGGCTCATCATGACTACATACAACCAAAGTTAACCGAGTGTGTCAAAAAGTTGTGGGGTGCAATGAAATGAAGTCAGAACAGATCATATTCCAGTGGAAGTGGTAGATAGAGATCTCCATCACTACGACATGTCGATAACGCCCGACGTTACCGCTAAAAAAAAGATCGACAGGGATGTAATGAGGCAACTAATTGAGTGGTACGATGATAGGGACCTCCTAGAAGCCGCCAAAAACCACCTGCCAGCTGAGGAGAGGTATGAGAAAATGTTGGAGGAGGTGAAGACAGTGGACATAAATGGCCTTGAAGACGAGCTCAGTAAGCAAAAGGATGAGAACGAGGAGAGCTCAATAAGCAAAAGGTAAGAATGAGAAGCCAAAGAGGAGGTTTGGGGCCACAACAGCAGAGAAGAGTAAGAAGATCTACCTAGAAAGAGCCGTGCGGCTTGCGGCCAAGGAAAATCCACATTCAGCGGGCAGGATCATTCTCAGCAGGGCTACCACTGAGGGCGCTCGGAATCAGACCCATCCTGAGAAGAGCACCCAGATCCAAGGACTCCTTATGGGGAGGAAGATCCCCCCACACAAAGGACCCTTAGGTCGCACCAATGGTTTTAAAGAACATGAGTCTTCATCTGCTCTAAGTCGTCGATATAACCGAGGTGCCATGCGTCATCTCAAACACCACGGACATATGACAACTCCTCCCGTAGACTACGGATTGTAGCTTCATGAGCTTCTAAAACACGCCTGGCTTCACCCTGGTCGGCTTCCAAGTCCCTCATTCGCTTCCTTTCCTCCTCTAGGGCTTTTCTTTTCTTTGTCGAAGACATGAAAACCTCCTCGAATCTCCCTTCCAACCACTTGTACAACTGGGCATCGGAGTCTTGCTGCTTGTGTAGTTTCGAGTTTTTGGCCTGCAGCCACTCAAGCTCCTTTTGGCAGTTGTCAAGAGACTGCTGCAACACCTCCCTCGCCTCCGAGCAAGTATGGCCTCGAGGCGAAGGGCGCCAACCTCGTCCTGG
This sequence comes from Juglans microcarpa x Juglans regia, assembly GCF_004785595.1. Classification (NCBI taxonomy): domain Eukaryota; kingdom Viridiplantae; phylum Streptophyta; class Magnoliopsida; order Fagales; family Juglandaceae; genus Juglans; species Juglans microcarpa x Juglans regia. The sequence goes on from NC_054608.1 coordinate 18,840,306, forward strand.
GATCTTGACAAGTCGATGAGGGCCTCCCCGACCTCTTCCTTCTGCCTCTGCTCCTTCGCCGCATAGTCTAAGGCCAACTGCGCATGCAAACGAAGTGTCTGGTTCTCGCTCATTACCTCCTCTCGGCCATCCATGATGAAGGCCACCAGACACTCCAACCCCTGCCACAGAAGTCCGAATCAAGATCAAGAAAGAAAATGAACAAAGAGTATGGTGAGTTTGCCATCTATCTTGCGGATGCGGTCAGCACGGCTCATCAAAGCTGAAGGCTTAAAGTTTGCTGGAACCTTGTCGACTGCCTCTTCACCCTCCCCTACTTTAGGAGAGCCAGCCGACACTTCCTCGGCCAAAACGGTGGTCCCCTCCACTACGACATCGTCAGAGGAGACGACTTCGACCACAAGAGCAACTTCGGCAACAATGCCCTAAACTGATGACAAGAGGCTAGGAAGATTCACTATCGTCACCATCTTCTTAGACGTTGACGGTTTAGGCCGGATAATGAGCTCCATTACAGAAGAACCCCCGGGAGGAATGGAAACATTTTCAGAATTAGATCTGACAGGGAGATCTTCTACGGCTTCTTTCCTTTACCTTTTATCGACGGATTGGGGGAAAGGCTGCGAGCGCGTGACGTGACCAGATTTATTGGGAAGCCTACCTCGGAATGCAAGTTGGCCGGGGGAGCCAGATATCGATGAAGGCTGTCCTCGGTCAGCAGAGCCTCCGAAAAAATTTCGTCCAAATGCACTTCCACCCAAGCTCAAAGGACCTTGAGCTTGAGTGCCTCTTCCGGGATCGGGCTAGGGCGACGACCCTTATCCCCATCCACGGTGCCCCATATAGTGAACACGTGAAACAAGCACTTAATGATCTACCAGATCAAGAACTCCCATCCATTGCTCGACAAGAAGAAGAACCGGCGACTATACCCCTTCACAACGGTATGTCGCGCCTCCAACTGAACCAACACCTAGACTGACTGGAAGCCATAGATGTGTTGGCCCTTCCTCAATATATTGTGGGTGAGAAAGAACTCGCAAGTTGTGAGGTCCGGGTAGTTTGACCCAGCCTCCTCTAACCCATGACGCCAAATGACTCAACAAGAAACTAGAATCCTCCACTCACTGGGAGGAAGCTGGGTAGACACCAACTCGAAGAAGGCCAATTCTTCTTGCACCGGCAGACAAAAAGGAAACCTAAGGCCACAGGAGAACATGTCGAGGTACACTGTGACCTTGGTGTTGAAGCCCTTGGATTCTACCGCCCCTTTGATAGGAGATGGCACCATGAACTCCACCTTCGAAAGGATCCTGTAGATCTCTTTCAATGACACCAGTTCGGCAGGAGTCGCCACCAATCACCACGAAAGGTGAACTTTTCCGAAGCGGTGCCGCCCTGGCTAACAGCAGCTCCAGCATCACCAGAGGACCCAACCAATCTAGAAGGGTGAGAAGATTTCTTCGGGACCATGAGTAATCCAAAGAGAAATAAAGGAATTTCGGAGGGAAACTAGAAGAGAACGATGCGAAGAAGTCTAAAAGTGGGAAAGGAACGCAGAGAACAAAGTAAAAGAGAGAATAAGTGAAGTGAACTATCACATGGGAGGAGGGGGCCTTAGGCGAAATCAACGGTTGACCTCCCAAGGCAACATAACTCCATGTGTCCCCCAAAACACTAGAATCCCTCGATTGCCACGATTTCAACTGAGTGTATCTTCTGATATGACGCGAGAAATAAATGACTGCATGTCACGAGGCCATGATGAAAGAACCGAAGGGATGCCATTCAATGCGAAACAGAACTGTCACAATGCAGCCATAAAAGTTGCAGACCAACCGTTGCTCGGCTCAGAACAAAAAAAGGTTGAGTAGTCTTGCAGTGCAAGGACTAAAGGAATGAAGGAAGAATTCCCCTCAAGGGGAATTGGCGAGATAACTGTAAGGGGATTTTCCCCACTTCACAAAGCCCACTAGGCCTCGACCCACTACCTGGCCTCCGGGTCACTAGGATCACGCTTGAAGCAAGGGATCAACCATGGAAAGGGATCAAGTGACTGATAGGATAGATCAGCCTGACATCGCCTGACCATGTTTTGGACCTGGGAACTTGTATGAAACGTACCGAGAAATATGGAAAACCCTCAATCCACTGACACGGGAATATCTACGGCTCACAAAGGATAAAAGTAAGGCTAGGAAATCACACTGCATTAATGGCACCACTATCAAGCTACATGCCACATTGATGGTGCCGTCACAGAATCACGCCACATTTAAGGACTCTGACAGCAGGAATAGTATGAAGGGCACGAACTCCGTAGAGACAGACATGATCTACTCCTTCCCAGACCCATGATATAATAGCAAGCCCCATGTACGAGAAACTCTCTCTAATCCCTAGACTCTAGTACTTATTTACAAGCTTCCAAGAGAATTTATTAACTTTGGCATCGGAGACTCCCTGGCCCCAAGGCCACTCTCTCCTTGCTACTTCCTTTCCAATCTTTTGTAGGCCCAATTCCAAAGACCTAAGCGGAGCCTGGCCCAAAAGCGTGCGAAACACGACGTTAACAAATACTATATCACTATATGATACTATAATATTAGTAATTATACTATATTAGTAGATAACTATATACATATTATTATATCATTATATCATTATATAGTATTAGTATAGTAATGGGCGTGGGTTACTAATAGTGTGCTAAGTATACTTAGTAATCCACTATATATAAATAACCATATATTATCACTATAGTTTATAGTGTTAGTAGTTACACTAATTCTATATCACTATAAAATATAATATGATATAATATATCACTATATTATATATTATAATATATCATTATAGTCCATAATACAATTATAATATATATTATAATATACTACAATATATCAATACATTATTATATACTACAATATATCACTATATTATATATACTATATATAAAATATCAAAAAAAGGGGACCGAAACCGGTAAAACCGGAAGTACCGATTTAGGGGTGTAACCGGTGCAATATCGGTTATTCAAATCTCAACACTGGTGTATACTAGTTTGGTTCTAAAATATGCCCAAGACTAGACCAAATTGAACCGGTTACACCCCTAGGTATTGCCATACACAATATATACCCACTCAATACTTTAACACACAACTTGATATTGAACAAAGCTAGCTAGTTGTATCGAAACAAGAAGATTGATCCTTGAAAAGGGTAATGGATGTATGTAACCTGAAAACAACCATACTGGCATTATACCTTCTATAATTACAGCATTGGAATTTATTTGTCTTGCAGAGTGGGGAAAAGAAAACGTTAATTCCTTTGCTGTAATAAAGAGAATGCTCATATTTCAGGCTTAACAAAAATTGCAAAGAACTTACACATATATATCTTTCAAATTTCATATAGAAACCAAGATTTTGGATTAAAGCAAAGATCTTTGTGGTTGACCTCCATTAAGAAGTTTTCTACTCTTACATTGGATGCAATGAAGGGATAGAATATGAGCATAGTGAAACATTCATTTATAACCATTGCAAGAACATGAGCAAATTCCCTACCACGGTTTGTATATTTAGTTCATATTTTAGTCTATGATTTCCAACATGATTACAACTTCCAAATTTTATTTATCCTTTAGCTGTTATGACTGTATTTTTGTTACTTTTAGTTCTCAAGCCTATATTGAAGTGGAAGATGATACTAGACGATTGATAGCTTCATTGTTTGGACCAATCACAGAAGAGGTATTGGATTGCATAACAGTTGATTTCATGAACCAGGCAAGGTAATGAATATGCAAACCTAACTATCAACAAACAACAAATGTTGTTTCATTTCACACAAAAAGAAAATGACATATATATGCAACTACAAATAATATCACACATAAAATCTACATTATTGGTAAGTCCATTCCTTCAAATGAAGAGTTCTGGGCAAGAGATCCTTCTAGTGTCTATGTCATTAAAGAAGCACGGGGTCTTCTCATAAATGGATCACCAGCATTTGTTCTCTTTCAAAAGCTTAAGGTTATTATGAAAACCCTAAAACTTTGGAATAGTAATAGCTTTGGTCATATTCAAACCTCCATAAAACATTTGACCTCTCATTTACACCACCTCCAATCTCAACCACCATATGGAAATTCCATGCATCAAGAGGAACTCATTAGTGTTTGTCTTACTGAGCAACTCAAAAGAGAAGAAATTGTATGGAGACAAAAATTTCAGCTTCATTGGTTGACAACCATAGACCTAAATACTAAATTCTTCCACATGATAGCCATAATGAGAAGGAGAAAGAATGAAATTAATTACTTTAAAATGCCTCGAATCAATGGGACACTAATATTTTGAATATTCATAACATGTTTCTTGATCACTTTCAAGCTATTTACCAAACAACATGCCCATCAATTCCTGAATATTTAGCACATCTTTTTCTTGAAAAACTCTTTGAAGTGGATAATGAAAATCTCTGTATCATACCCACTAATGAGAAAATCCTTTCAATAATCAAGTAAATTCCTTCCTCCAAATCCCCCAAGCCTGATGGGTTCACTGGTTTCTTCTACAAGCACTATTGAGACATTGTAAAGGAGGGCCTCCATGCTGCCATTAAAAATTCTTTCACCAATGGACACCTTTTGAAAGAATTAAACCACACTCATATTATCCTAATTCCCAAAACATACTCCCCCAACACAGTCCACCAATTCAGATCAATTAGTCTATCAAATGTTTGTTATAAAATCATAGTAAAAATCCTCACCAACAAACTCAAATTGGTCATTCATAAGTTTATATCCCCCACCAAATTGCTTTTCTCTCTGGTAAGATTATTCAAGAAAATACTATTCTAACACAAGAAATGTTCCATAAGCTAAAAAATAAAAAGGGAAGACAAAGCATTATGGCTATTAAAATAGACATGGAAAAAGCTTTTGACTTTATAGAATGAGACTTTTTACTTGCCATCTTTTCCTGTCTTGGTTTTCATCAGTCTTGGATAAACAAGATTAAATAATGCATAACTTTAGTCTCCTACTCAATGGTAATCAATGGAAAACCTCATGGACTAATCCAACCAACATGAGGGTTAAGACAAAGAGATCCTTTATCACTTTTTCTATACATTCTAGAAAATGAAATACTTTCTAGGTTAATTTGCAAAGAGGAGCGTCTTGGAGACATTAGAGGAATAAGCATAAAAAACAATGTCCCCTCCTCCCTCACACATTTACTCTTTGCTAATGATCTCATTTTGTTTGGGGCAACTACTACACAAAATGAATCCTTCATCAACTATCTTGAATTGTATACATCCTGGTTTGGACAAAAAATTCACACTGGAAAATCATCTGTCCAATTCAGGAAAAATACTACAATCAATATAGTCAAGACTGTAAAAGAAATTCCTAAGTTTAAGCTTGCCTCGTCTAGAATAAAATATCTAGGCCTTCCATTAAATTCAGGGGATCCAACCAAACAACATTTCAAAGACATTTCTAGAAAAAATCAATGGTAAATGGGCTGGAAGGAAGTCTAAACTACTATCTCAAGTAGGCAGAACAACACTCATCAAACCAGTAGCCATTTTCATTCCCTCCTATACCATGTACTCTCTTTGGATCCCAAACTCCATTAATAGGAATTACACAAGACTTTCATGAAATTCTAGTGGGGTTTCGACACAAAAGAAAAAGCACAATTTCACTCCAAAAGCTTGGGCATCTATCTGTAAACCTAAGTCCATTAGAGGTCTTGGGGTTAGACTAACAACTCACTTCAATAGAGCTCTGCTGAGTAAGTTAGGATGGCATCTTATAAGTGAGCAAAACAGCACATGGAAAGCCTTTCTTTCTACCAAATACCTGAAAAAATTGTCTTGGCTCTCAGCTTCAGCCAAACAATTAGACTCTAGATTCTGGAAAGGACTCTTGAAGCAAAGAAATTTCATAGCTTTCAGGTTATGTTTCCAAATCAATAATGGGACAAAAACAAAAGTTTGGTCTGACCCCTGGATCCACTTCATTAGCACTAGTAACCCCTACCCCCATTGTCTTTCTCAATACCTCTCTGAACTCACTCTAGAAAAACCAAGGAGATGGAACACCTTTTGCAGTTCCAATCCAGCAATCTAAGTGATTTCCCCAAGTGGATCCACCGAATATTTGGGAAATTCTCTGTTAAATCTACATATGATGAAATTGTCATCAATCAAAATGACCTCAATACTCCGCATCCTTCATCAACATGGAAAAAACTCTGGTCTTTGAAGATGCAAGACCGTCTAAAGCTTTTTCTTTGAAAGTCCTAAACAATATCCTGCCAACAAGGTCTCTCTTGAGTATCTGCATACCTTTCTCCGAGGATCAGAAATTGTGCTCTATTTGTCATATGGAAGAAGAAACAATAACCCATCTCTTTTTGAATTGTCCTTTCACTAGAATCCTATGGAGATAATCACCCTAGCCTCTTAACGTTTCATCTTTAGCATAACATGACATTGGCAACTGGATAAATCTGATTCTGAATCCTACAAGCAACATGCACCTCCCTTCAAAAGAAAATCACCAATTTCAATTATTTGTTGCACTTGCTATGGATAACATTTGGTACACCAGAAATTAGATAATTGATGAGATCTCAAGCCCTCCTACCATATTAAATTCATCTCCAAAATTTCAAGGTATACAAAGAGCACTATCGTGCATGGGATTTGAAAATAACTAAAAATAACCCCAGATGGTCTCCCCTTCTTAAAAAGAATCAGTTTTCAATAACATTTGATGTGCCAATCAAACAAAATGGTAGCACAACAACAGTAGTTTGTGAACAACATGATGGCTCTCTAAAATTTGTAATCACTAGCTTTACAACCAGCACCAATCCAAACCAAGGAGAAGCTAAGGCAGCATTCATAGGAGTACAAGAAGCTCACTTTCAAAAGATCAAAGATGTTATTCTTGAAGGTGATTCCTCAATGACCATCTCAGTCATAAATCAACCCCAAAAAGCAACTAACTGGATGATGGAAGGCACAACAAGAGGTATAAGATTTCTTCTCAATGAATTTGAAAGCTAAAGAGCTGAAAAAATACATCAATCTCAAAATCGGTGTGTGCATTCCATTGCACAATGTGCATATTCCAACAATATGTATGGAAACATCCCTCTAATTAAGATACCCAAGTGTTTTATTGGACTTTCAAACTGGGAAAGATCCCCGTTGGATATGTAATTATTTTGATTGTACAGTAGCTTTAGAGTTCTTTTTGTAATGTTTTAGACTATGTTTATTATCAATGAAGTTCACTTGCCAAGAAAAAAAAAAAAGTCCATTCCTTCAAAAATCACCACAACCATGTCAAGATTGTATCATATATGTTGTGCATTTCCATACTTTAACTTCTTTTCAGGCTTCTATTTTGTAACCACGCTAAAACTCAAAATTCATTCAATATAGGATCATCTATCCTATCTACATAACATTGCAAAGCAAACTTCATAGAAGGATTGGATTATGCAATCTGGTGGAGGAACAAATGAACTTCAACAACATCGCCAAAAAAGATTCAATGTTTTATCCATCCATGATGTGGAAGAAGAAGCAACATGACCTAAGAATATAAATCTCTTTAAAACTACCTAACTACCCTTTTGAAAACTTGGAAAGACGTGGGACAAATATGCTCACACTTAGCAAGCACTAGAATCTCAATCGTTATAAGTAGCCTTCATGGCTTAACTTGTGTGGAGCTATGTTTTGCTTTAACTGATCTATGCTTGATTTGCTACTATCTAATATGTTGTAATTTTTATGTATATATTTTCATTTGCATTTCAATTTGAGGGTATGACTAACGTGGCTAGGGGTTTTTTTCTCTCTATGTTTTGGGCACTGACTAGGGCATCTGCATGGTGCTAGCTGCCGGCTCACTACCTCTGACAGCAGGGCAGGAGGCTGGGGTGGTCACGGATCAGGGGAGGCCAATGGGGCTGCTATCGCGCACTAGCCGTGCATTTGATGTTGGGGTAAGGGGGTTTGCTAATATGGTGGCTGCGAGGCCACAAATTTTGCCAGAGGTGGTTCTTCCTCCAAGGGAGCCTTGGTTCTAGGATGGTAACATGTTCTTCTTGTTTTCGAATGGGAGATTCAACAGTCGGCAGAGCCATTCCGGTTCTCGGTGGTTCTGAAATTCCTTCGTCGACATCCTTCCCTCGATCATATTTGTGCTTCTATAAAAAATCGTTGGGGATTACGATTGATTCTGGTGGTTGGGAAATTATGTAATCCACAGAATGTGCTGGTTAGAATGGTGACAGAGGAGGATTTTATTAGTGTGATGGTGCAAGGTAATTCTAAAATTCATGGAGTTCCTTTCTGGGTCTTTCACTGGACTCTGGATTTTGTGGAAGATGAGGATTCACCGTGGGTGCCGGTGTGGATTACGTTGCCAAGATTGCCACCTAATTATTTTCAGGAATCAATGTTACGAAGTATGGGGAATGGTTTTGCCCATTACCTAAAGAGGGATAATGCGACGACGTGTGTGACTCGTCTGGAGGCCGCGCATATTTGCGTTGAAGTTGATGTCTCCCAGCCTTTGCACAAGTCATTTTCGTTGGGTCCCCCGGGCCTTGCGTCGAGTCACTTCCAGGAGGTCGTATATGAATCGACGCCTTTGTTTTATGTTTTATGCAAAAAACATGGGCACCTTGAGGCAAGATGCTCTAGGCGGCAACTTCCAGTGGCTGAAAATAAAAATAAACATATTTTGGTGCAGACCGAAGGTAAAAAATAGGCCTTAAAAACTTAGTGGAAAGTGGTAGGCAACCATGATGGTGAGAAAGCCATGCCTGTTACAGAGAAGGTGGAGGGGGAATCTTCAAAATCGAGAAGAAAGGTCATTCTAGAGGCCATCCGAATGAGAAGGGCATAGAGCACTGGGGTAGTCAATGGCGTCTGGTTAGACTAGTTTGTTTCGCTGAAGGGTGAAGTGTTTGATAAATGTATGGATGAGGCCTGCGTTATTTTTAGAGGTCTTGCCTTCTGAGGCAGTACGTTTGGATAATGTTCCTCGGGTTGAAGAGGAGTTGATAGTATTTGAACCACCAGCGGGGATGCCGTCTAAGCAATGTGACAATTGGTTTGAAATTACAGAGGCAGAGGATGTGGATGATGACCAAGAAATTCTGGAAAAATTTGAACCAAGAAGTACTTTGAGGCTAATGGATGAGGTTTGGAATTTGAGTTAGGTGGGTTAGGAGACAATGATCCGTTTGCTGTGGAAGATTTGCATCATATGGATTCTATGCCCAAGGCGGGGTCCGACAGCGAGTTCGAAGAAGAGTTGAATGAGTTAGCGGCAAAACCTTTTGATTCGGATCCAAATATGCATGTCCCTCTGAAAAAAGTAAAAGGGGTAAGAAAAGACAAATCAATTGTGGTGTTGGAGCGTCGCACTTGTTCCAAAAAACTTCTCTAATTTTTTTTTATGTATATTCTTACCTTGAATATTAGGGAGATTCGTTCGTCGAAGAGTAGACTTCGGCGCATTCTAAATAAAAGTCACCCTTCTGTGGTGGCCATTTTAGAACCATTTTTAAATTCTAATAAGTGCAGTAGATGGGCACGTTGGATGCAGATGTCGTTCTGTTTTAATAATGCGGAGGTAGGCGGAAACATTTTGCTCTTCTGGGATACTGATGTTGAGTTCAAATTGGTTTCAATGTCGGATAAAGCTATTAGTGGATGGTTTGTTCATGGTAATTGTCGGGTGTTTGCAGCCTTCGTTTATGCGAGCTGCTTTCGGAATAAAAGAGTGGAATTATGGGAGTTTTTAAAGGCTCAAAATGCTTGTGGGCTTCCATGGTTTATTGGGGGGATTTTAATATAATTCAAGACAATAGTGAAAAGGTGGGTGGGCTCTTGTAGGCTTCTAGGGTGAAGAAGGAATTTAATGAGTGTATTCATGCATGTGCGTTGGTAGAACTTCCTTGTGAAGGTAATAGTTTGTCGTGGTGTAATGAAAGGCTAGGGGGTAGAAGAATTTGGGCTCGGTTAAACCGTATTCTTGTGAATGTGCATTTTACAGAATTCTTTGGAGATGTTATGGTTTTGTATCTGCTGAGGACGTCTTTGGATCATGCGTCGATGTTGGTTCAACTAAGTAGAGACAGAGTTACTGCTATTTATCCATTCAAGTTCCTCCGTATGTGGGGATCGCATGAGGGATTTCTTCCTTTAGTGCAGGAGGTTTGGAATGAGCAAGTTGTAGGCTGTGCCATGGTGAGAATTAGTAAAAAATTAAAGAAGATGATACGTGTGTTATGGACGTGGAATCGAGAGGTATTTGGCCGAGTGGAGACTAAGCTTAAAAAGTTGGAAGATCGCATCACTGGGTTGGAACTCAATCTATCATGGTCTTACTCAGCTCAGACCGAAAATGAATTTTTAAGCTATAAACAAGAGCACCTTCAATGGGTCCACAGAGAGGAGGTTTTGGCCTATCAGAAGTCAAGATTTAAATGATTTGCTGAAGTGTATGAGAAGTCAAGTTTCTTCCATGCTACCTTGCGGCTCAAAAATAAGAATAAAAAAAAAGAGAAGATGCAAATGGAAGATGGCAGTACGCTGGCTTCGGGGGAAGCGATTCATGAGGGTGCTATTGCGTTCTTCCAGAACTTGCTCACAGTGACGCCGATTGAGAGGCACATGGATGATCTAGAGCTGATACAACTAGTGGTGTCCAGGGAGGATAACGAGGCCCTATGTGCTGATCTGAATTTACATGAAATCAAGCAAACTCTTTGGTCTATCCCGGCGGATAGTAGCCCGGGTCCAGATGGTTTTTTCGGCTAGCTTTTTCATGCTTGCTTGGGATATTGTGAAAGACGATTTGTTGGAAATGGCTAAAGATTTTTTTGAAGGTCAACCGATTTCAAGTTTTTTTGGGGCTACAAATTTGGTTATGATTCCGAAGGTCGATGAGCCTTTGGGTTTTGGTAAGTTTTGACCTATCAACCTTTGTTCAGTTGTCTATAAAATTATGTCAAAGATTATGGTTTTTCGTTTGGTTCCGATCCTGGATAAAATTATTTCTCCTGAGCAGGCTGCGTTTATTCTAGGACGAAGCATTTTTTAGAACATTTCGTTGGCTTAGGAACTCGTTCAAGTCATCATCAATAGGAAGGCGAGAGGGGGAAATATTTTTTATGAAAATTGATATGGCCAAAGCTTATGATCGAGTCAACTGGAATTTCCATCTGGAGATCATAAGTAGGTTGGGCTTTTTAGAGAAGTGGCAATCTATTGTTTTTAATGTTGTTTCCTCCCCTTTTTACTCGGTTTTATTGAATGGGTGTGCCAAATGCTTTTTCAAGCTGTCGCGTGGGCTTCGCCAAGGTGACCCTCTTTCTCCTTATCTATTATTTTATTGGAGGAGATCCTCTCTTGAATGCTTCATAAAGAGTTTGATCTAGGTCAAATCAAGCCGTTCCACCCTGGTGGAGGTATCTTGATTTCCCATTTGCTTTATGCGGATAATATACTTATTTTTGGTAATGGGGGAAAGTCGTCTATTCGGACTCTTATGGAAGTATTGCACAGGTATAAATTGATGTCTGGTCAATTGATTAATCCGAGTAAGTCTTCAATGTTTTTCTCTTCCTCTAAATTGGCTGGCCGTAAAAATGATTTGAAGGTGATTTCGGGTTTTGCCAAAGGTAGTTGGCCTTGCACGTATTTGGGTATACCTTTGATTGTGGGTCGCATGACTATTTGAGTGTTTGACTCACTCTTGATGAAAATCCAAAAAAAAATTGGCGGGGTGGAAGAGCAAGTTTCTTTCGTTTGGTGGTAAAATTGTTCTAATCAAGCATGTTTTGAATAGTATGCCTATACATATGCTCTCTGTCTTGAATTTACCAAAAGGAGTGATATCAGAGATAAAGAGAATTTTTCAAATTTTTTATGGGGATCGTCGTTGGAGAACAAAAAAAGGAAATGGATATCTTGGAGCAAAATTTGTATGCCGGTGGAAGAGGGTGGGCTGGGTATTTAGGATTTGCGACTACAAGTCGAATGAGAGTACCACAGATTTGAAACTGGGAGGGGATGATGAGTTTCTGGTTGTAGCGAGCTTCCATGTCTAAGCAAAGTTGGTTGGCTTTGGGGGGCTCTCCCTACTGTTATCTCCTAGGCTTTATGGAGAGATAGATGTGCTGCTAGAGTGGAAGGTATGAATTTTAATTCGGATGTTATTATTCGATCTATTAAAATTTTAATTAGTGAAATGTTCAAGCAAGATAAAAACATTTAGGTGCCAAGGCTCCCTTGAGTGGGTGATTCTGGAGGAGTTAGGTTGCCCAATTATTCCTGTTGTTAAAAGGAAAATTAAATTAATTGCCTGGCGACCACCAGAGAGAGGACAGGTGAAGTTGAATGTTGATGGAGGCTCTTGCGACAATCCGGGTATTTCAGGTGGGGGAGGTGTTATTCAGAATTTTCAAGGTGGAGTAGTGGTGGGTTTTGCTCATTCTTATGGTCATTCTACTAATACCATTGTGGAGTGTAGAGCTCTCCTTGATGGGCTTCGACTTTGTAGGCAATTGGGGTTGAGAGATGTTTTGGTAGAATCACATTCAATGGTCATAGTTGGGTGGTTGGCTTCGGGAGTAAGTAATGGTTTCTTTGGAATTTTTTAGAGGAAATTACAACTATTGTTGGGGAGCCTAATGTTCGATTTCGTCACATTTTTAGAGAAGCAAACATGGTAGTGGACTTTCTGACTAAGCAGGGGACACGAGGAGTCAATTCAGATTTTGGTGATGATACTTTCATGCATGGCCCTATTTGGGGTATTATTCGTATGGATAAACTTGGCATTCCTTTTATTAGATGTTGATTTTGATTTTGAGGGATTGGTTGTTGGGTTTGTTGGGTTTTTTTTTTAATTCCTGAGGTTTTAAGATTTCAGGGTCTTTGTTTATTGATATTCCTCCGCCATAAGTGAGAGTTTTTCTAATAAAAGTGGGAAGGGGTCACTATTGAACATGTGACCTCGGCCCCTTTTTTTTAAAATATATATATATATAAGTTTTTATTTTGATCCGTTAAAACATGACAATAATTTAAACAAAGCATATATACGTGCTTTACACGTAGAATCGTTACTAGTGTATATATATACATGAGGAATGTTATACATCAACTATTATTCACTCTTACACTCCATATCTATAGTTTTTTTATAGAGTGTTAGGGTGTGTTTCATAGGGTGTGAGAATGTTTTTCATAGAGTGTGGAGTGATGAATAGTGGCTAATGAGAGGAACTTTTTTATATATATCTGTGTGTGTGTTCGGGACTTTCTAAGATGATTCCCCTCAAAATATTCTTCTAGTCAGTACGTGGCTAACATCATTGATTTAATCAAGAATTGCGGAACTAATTTAAATAAGAAGATGACAGCTCTAACTTACTCTGCAAAATAGCTCAAAGTTTACGACAAGTTGGGAAATGGGATATAGAGACATAATTCTTAATTAATTAGATGGTCAGTATCAATATGTGGAGATGAAGACACATGCAATCATGATTAATTGGGGTCGTAATATCAAGGACGTTGAATATACATAGACTACAACTTAGGAGCGTTTATTAATTAATTTCCATAGTATGAAATGCAAATTTAAGAGGCCGAGTGTCAAAGCTTGGCTGATAAGAGGTTAATATAGATGAAGATAGAAAAGCTGGCACAATGCTGCTAAATCCTTTTTGATTTACCAAACGTCTTTTGCCAAAACTTTCTAAGGAAATTTTTTTTGCCCCTTCCATTTTGTTTAGGAAAATCATAGAAGATGGGCAATTAGAGATGGCGTCTCTGTATAGGCGTGATTATAGTAGGACCCTACTTACCGGCAACCGGATAAAAGGGGCCTAGATAGTAGGAAGCCGCAAACACTCGTTGGAGACGTTGGATTTTAAATCATAGCCTTAAACCCCAAATTCTAAAACGAATTCAAACTCACTACTTAATACATCCCAAATTACACGAGAGTAACCCAACAATATTGAGCCACCAACCACCTTGTAGTCTTTTGTCACTTCAATCACGAGAAAATATACATTTACACATTTTTTGAGAACTATTAAAGATAAAAAGAGATAATACAAAAATAAATCTATAAATTGATGTAATTTTATGTGATGCGTTAGATCTACTTTATATTAAAAGTAATTTTATAATCTGACGTACTGTATCAAGCTACGTCAGTTTGTAGATTTATTTTTGTATAATATCTTTATGGCTAAAATATTTCTTAAATATTTTTTTTTTTTATTTTGCTTGCCAAAATCATGGTTTTAGCCTTTCCTGTATAAAAAAAATGTAATTTCGAAAAGCCAAAAACAAGAAAAATCTTTCATTTTCCTAATGAGGTAATATACGGGAAGGGGGCATGATCCTACAAGGAAAAGAAAACTGCAGACTGGATTGTTTAGGCCAATAGGTTTCGAAACAATATTACCATGCAAGAAAAGTATTATGTTTAACATCTACCATTGTTCTGAATCCACCTTGCAGTTGCAGAAATTAATACAAAATAGAGACATAAATGACCCGTATGTAATATTTTTTACATTTTCATTTCCCACTCGTGGACAAACGTCATCATATGCTAATGAATGTTTTGAAAAAAGTATTCTGCAGATTCTCATAAACATCCTGCTAACGCCCAAAAATGGCACAGCCCATAAGGAGATAAACATTCATTTTCGGACGCAATGAGGTGGGCTGGACCTCTATCGGTGAGGTGTGGAGTCTCCGGCGATGTTCCGGTATGTGGTGTCTGTGCGTATGCTTATAGCAATAAATAATATTTAAATGCAGAAAAAATAAGAAGAGATGAATACACAAATTTACATGGTTCGATACTAGGCCTACGCCTATGGGGATTGAAGAGGGAAGATTTCACTATAATATACTTGTTTACAGTCTCTCATAGCCTCTCATTTTTCACTGTAGAATGGAAGCTGGAGATCTACTTACTGGAGAAGAGGTTCTCTCTGGAACTCTTTGTCTAGAGGTTGAAGAAGAAGTTGAAAAAGCCCCAAGCGTCCAAAAGTTGAGAAGTCCCTGAAATCGTAGGCACTGTCCCTTTTATCTGACCTGTTTCATGCATGCACGCCTCAGTAGTGGTGAAGGACGTATGTTTTGCGTGTCTGACCGTCTTTTGCTTTCATACTTTCTCCTGACACCTCTCTATCTCTTAACATCCTCACCTCTTTGTCCCTTTCCTATCCCCTTTCTTTCTCTCTTTATTTGTCTTCTAGTGAGGGCCCCTTAATGGGCTGGGCTTTGAAAACTATTTTGGGTTTGATGTATTTATCTCCTCATAAATCCAATAAATTGTAAATGTGAACATGAATTCATTTATTCTTTGTTTTTTTTTTTTAAGTTACAACAATCAGATCGAGTTCCTGGTCTTCCTAACTTTTCTCAGCGAGCCAGCCAGCTTCTAATCAAATAATTTAGATCCCAGAACCCCAACAGCTGGCACAGTTTCCTGACTACTTTTAAATTACTAGTTTAACCATATGCTAGGCTGGTTATGGCTGGAAAATAGTGTAATTTAGATAAGAAGCATTCCACACATCTCTAATATTATTTATTTGGCATAGTTGCGGCAGAAATTCAGGGCCTTCATTATTGAAAAAGAGGCCTGAAAACTAGGCTTCAACTGTCCTTGCATCTTTGACTTGTTTAGTGGCTCTATAATGTACAGCACACCTCCACTCCTTTAGTTATTATCATCACTTGCAATGCCAGTTTTGTCCCCTACATATGGGGAAAACATCCTTAATTGAATATTTTAAAGCTCTTGTACTGAGTTCTGCACAACCTCAAAGGATAAAACAGTCACCTTAGTTCATTTTGGGTGTGTCGCTCGAAGCTGCTATAAGTGAATAAAAACTGCCCAAGAAACTAAATACAATAAAATAGACATGTGCATGCGGAAGCCGTGTCTCATTCTTGAGCTCAAAACTGGTGGATTTGCTTGGTCTTGCTCTATGTCCACCCTCAGAATGGCTTAAAGTTGACAAGCTGAATAATAGTATATTGCTTTGGAATAACTTAAATGCATAAAGAAATCGAGTCAAACTTGCTTTAAGTTGATGTTGGGGGAAGGATCTCTTTAACTCGAAGACCACTCACATGGTTATATGCATGTGTGTGTGTATATATATATATATATGTTAGTCTACATATAGCCTCCAAATGGGGATTGTTCATGTAAGCCCATACAATTATGTTTAAAAAAAATTAAAATTACAGTAATATCCTTTTTAAAATGATGTTTTTTTTTCTTTTTACCCTTATTCATCAATGTGACTGCACATACAGTCCCCCACTCAGGACTACAAATAGAATTTCTTTCTTTCTCTCTATATATATGATTTTGTTGTTGAAGAAAATAGTTAGAAACTTTAAGTTGAGTTGAGCTTTTTATAATAGTAGTGAGTTGAGATATGGATTGAGTTTTGTGGGGTCCACCTAAGATGAGTTTAAATGTGTTTGAATGTTAAGATGAGTTTAGATATATTTATGGGAAGATGAAAAAGGTTGTGGGTCCAGCGAGTAAAGAAGTATTGAATTGAAAAAAGGTTATAGGTCCCACGTATAAAGAGTTTTTGAGTTAAGATGAGTTTAGTAATTTGAGAGTTATTTAGATATTAGACTTAGTTTAAAATTAGATTGAACTGAATTGATCTAAGTTGAGTCTATCAACCAAACGGGCCTAAATAGCCCTAGAAAATGACTATTTTGACGCATATTAGGGCCAGTTTGGATCTCAAATCCATTTCAACTCATCTCAATTCATCTTATATAATTATTACAACTTTTCTTAATTTTAACACAAAATATAATAAACAATTCAACTTTTTCAAATCTCAAAATAATAATAATATTAAAAAATAATATTCTAACAATATTTTATTCAACTTAACTCAATTTAACATTAAACGCAGCCAAAGTGATCATAATACAGTTTCGTTTATGGTTATTGTTTGAGAGTTCGCTCTATCGTGAACAAATAAATACTGCATCTTTAACAAGAAGGCTGTATATCTGAAATCAAGCATTCCTCCATAAAAAAGGTATGCCAAGCTCTTCTTTTCCTCTGCTTTCCTTTTCTTTTTGTTTCTCAGGCTTTTATCACATTTTCCTGCCAAGAAGCTTGAGATGGGAAACGAAATATGCACCAACTCCCACGTTTTCTAATATATGTGTTATTAATATCAACACGGTTTCATTTCATTTAAATGCTCTTTTCCACGATCGAGGAAAGTTCTCTCTCAATTTTCTAGTTTGACTAACGATATTCTTTACATGCAGAAGCAGAAGAAAGGTCATTTTCTTTATTAGCTGTGTTACAGAGGGAATAATATGTTATCATATCTTTTATTTGTAACTTGACAGTGTAATGACTAATGTCTTAACGTTATTATACAACAACATGGCACTGCTAAAACTGCTCAACTTCAGCTATATATGTCAACGAAGATCATTTGCATTCTTTGTATTCATCATCTTAATGTATTTTCAACTGGCGTTAATGTTCTTGTTCTACTTATTTCATTACTGTTTTGCAGGTTTCAGCTCTCCCTCTCTCTCTTCCAATTATTTTCTCAAAGAAAATGAGGGAGATTTTCTCAGGAGTATGGCCTTATATGATTGCAGTGCTGTTTTTCATTGCTTTTCTCACAAGATTATACCGAAACAAGAACGTAGAGAAGACAATATACAGACTGCCCCCTGGAAGAAGAGGCTGGCCATTAATCGGGGACAGCTTCAACTGGTATAATGCAGTTGCAAGTTCTCATCCCCCTAGATTTGTCGAAGAACAGGTCAAAAGGTACCGGAATTCGGTGTTGAAATCTACTTTTTTTATTACAAAAGTGCATTATTATAGTTATGGATTTAACCAAATTGGGAGGTCACTTGAACAGGTTTGGGAAGATATTCTCATGCAGCCTGTTTGGAAAATGGGCTGTGGTCTCAGCAGACCCAAACTTTAACCGATTCATAATGCAAAACGAAGGGAAGTTATTCCAGTCCAGCTATCCGAAATCATTCAGAGATTTGGTGGGAAAAAATGGGGTAATCACGGTGCAAGGAGAGCAACAAAGAAAACTCCATGCCATTGCCTCCAACATGATGCGCCTAGACAAGCTAAAGTTCAACTTCTTGAAAGACATTCAGATGGTTATGCTTCAAACCCTGAGCAATCTCCACAACAATCAGGTCATTTTCCTGCAGGGTGTTTGCAGAAAGGCAAGAAACATATATGCAAAATGCAATATTAGAATTCCTAGCTTTTCGTTTGTGTAGTTTTTTCCTTTTCCTTTTTTGGAATCTCTTGCTTATATATATATATATATTGAATTATGCATGCATACAGGTTGCTATCAATCTTATGGTAAATCAGCTGCTGGGAGTCACCAGCGATTCAGAAGTAAATGAGATGGCTCAATTGTTCTCTGACTTTGTGGATGGCTGCCTATCTCTTCCAATAAACATACAGGGTTTCACTTATCACACTGCCATGAAGGTATCTAACGTTTGAAAATACTCTGTTTCTTTAGATCTCGGTTCTAGTTTATGAACTTTAATGAACGAGGAATGCTATAAATGTATTATATATAGCTAATAAAATGGAACATTGTGACTGAGAAGGATGGACTCTAAAGCAAGTGATGATAGCCATTTCAATGAGTGAGAAGTGCCTTCAAAATGTGTTTTATCTTTCTGAAATAGCCTTAGCAGATAAACGTACTATTCCACTTCTGAGTAATTCCAAGTCAGTCTCATGCACAAAATACAGCAAAATTTTCCTACTCTCTTCTCAATTTTGTATGAATGTAATACGATTTTATAGGCAAGAGAGAAGATTATAAGAAAGATAAACAAGACAACAGAAAAGCACAGGCAAGCAGGTGCATTACCAGTTGGCAGTGGTGTGCTTGGGAGACTAGTAGAGGAAGAAAGCTTACCCGATGATGCCGTAGCAGACTTCATCATCAATCTCCTCTTTGCAGGGAACGAAACAACTGCTAAAACCATGCTTTTTGCTGTTTACTTCCTCACTCATTGTCCCAGAGCAATGAACCAACTTCGGGTACCCAAACTATCTCTATAGAGTAGTAGGGCCATTAGCGGCAGTTGTTTGTGATTATCCTTTTTTTTTTTTCCATGGCTTACAGGATGAACAAGAAAGTCTAAGGAGTAAGTGTAACGGAGAAGAACTTACATGGCAGGACTACAAAGCAATGTCTTTCACTCAATGCGTATGTCTTGTTGCTGCATTATCCTTCGCTCGTAGAGTTAGGTTGCATTTGGATGTTCAGCTGAGTTAAGTTTTTTATGAATTTATACTCAGTAATGAGTTCAGATGGTAGAGTCGGTTTTTTGGAGTTCACTTAAGATGAGTTTAAATATGTTTAGATGTTAAAATAAATTTAGATGTATTTATGGAAAGTTGAAAAAGGTCGTGAGTCTCACGTGTAAAGAAGTTTTGAGTTGAGATAAGTTTAGTAATTTGAGAATTGAGTGTTTGGATGTTAGACTTAGACTAAAATTAGACTGAACTGAGCTGAACTCAAATAAGTTTAACAACCAAATGAGGCCTTATCAATTCTAATGACTTTACATTATTGTTCTGAATCATACATAAATAATGTTTAACAGATTAGTTTCCTGGAAATGAAAGGAGTTTTAATATCACCTGATGGTTCAGGACTTAAGAGTATGTGGGCATT
The DNA here is from genome assembly GCF_004785595.1 of Juglans microcarpa x Juglans regia. NCBI lineage: Eukaryota > Viridiplantae > Streptophyta > Magnoliopsida > Fagales > Juglandaceae > Juglans > Juglans microcarpa x Juglans regia. The sequence goes on from NC_054608.1 coordinate 18,860,149, forward strand.
ATAGTATTTACAGATGCTCGAGTGAATTTTTTAGACAATATTAAATACTGTTTAAATATTGTACGGCTAATCTCTCGTGGCTATTTCTCTCCCACTCTAGATCCTAGAGTTTAGATAAGAGTTCTAAGAGATCTAAATCCATTTCAACCCTTGAGATGAAGCCTTTTCTTTCACGTTTTTCTTAGTTGTCATCAAGGTTGTAGTTTGTAAGTGCATATATTCATGATCCATGTTCTCGTAAATTGTCAAAGATACTTTTGTTGGCAATAACAGTTCAATATCAAGCAAAGATGTAAGATTAGGCATGGTGCTTTATTAGCCTGACTTATGTATTAATCTTCCAAACAGGTTATTGATGAAACGCTTCGCCTTGGGGGCATTGCAATTTGGCTGCTGAGGGAGGCAAAAGAAGATGTAACTTACCAAGGTATACAAGTCTTGTTTCATTTTTTTTTTTTTGTTTTTTGAAGGCAAGATAGCTACATTGTATTAAACTAAACAAAGAGAATCCTTGGTAGACAAAGCTACCTTAGTTACAGACATATAACAAGTGGGTCTTTCCCACTATGAAAGTCCAAAAGATAGGAGGTATACTAATAATGGGTATGCTTCCAAATAGACATTTTGAAGCCGCCCATTGCGCTATATTATGCGCATATCGATTATGATCTCGATGAAGTTTTTTAATACACCAACTCTCAAAAAATCGCAGGAGTATTCTTGTGTTTCTAACTATAGGGTCGATGATCCAATCAATAGCTTTCTTGGAATTTTCAATCAATTTAATAACAACTTCTGAATCACCACTCATAGCTAATTTCTTTATTTGGTGTGCTTTAGCTTCTTCAATTCCTATGAACAGAGCTGTTGCTTCTCCTTGGTTGGCATTCTTGCTTCATTTACTTTTGTAAATGTTAGATACATGAAATACCCCCCCCCCCAAAAAAAAAAAACCCAAAAAAAAAGAACCTAAAAATGTACAAAATAAATAAGAATCTAACGGTTGATAAAAATTATGTTGTTGTTTAGATTTTGTTATTCCCAAAGGGTGCTCAGTGGTTCCATTTCTTTCTGCAATTCATTTGGATGAGAATGTGTACGAGGGAGCTCTAACATTCAACCCTTGGAGATGGATGAACCCTCAAAATGAGGTTAGTCAACATATTCATTTGCCCATGAATAAGTTTGCTGTTTCAACGCAAGAGATCATGCGTTTGCTTGAATTTTGAGAACAAATTTTTTAAATTGAAGGAAAAGAGAAACTGGAGAAATAGCCCATTCTATGTTCCCTTTGGAGGAGGCGCTAGATTTTGTCCTGGAGCAGAGTTGGCTCGCCTGCAGATTGCTTTATTTCTCCATATCTTTGTCACTAAATACAGGTGGTTCATCTCTCTCCCTCTCCCCTCTAAAATAGCATTCTACTTCAATCACTAATCACTAATTCTAGTGTTGATGAATAATCTCACATTACCTGTAAATAAGATCTTGGATATATTTATAAGAAATGAGCAATCCTATGTTATAAAACCACTTTTATGATATGAGTTAAAACCCATGAATTTTTTCATGATGTCAGAGCCTGCTACAGAACGAATATGAGCTCACACTGCTTATCCCGTGACAAGGATTAGAAAAAAAGAGTAATACTATACACTGCACTCTCATCCTATTTTGATCATAGTAATTAGTATGTGGCACATTCATCACCATTAGATGATAAAGAAGCATGTAATAAATGATCATTTAATGGTGATAAATATGTCACATCATACTTAATGGGATGAAAATGAGATGATAGTATGGTATATAGAATTTTTCAAAAAAAATATTGGTTGCACGCGAAGGAGAGTATTGAAGAATAATTTCACATTACCTATAAATAAGATCTTAGACATATTTATAAAGAATATGCAAATAGGTTTATTTACCTGAATCTTTTGTCCTGCTTCCTACTAATATTATTTCTTTTATCAAATTCAAACTGTAAAAATTGAGATGATTGATTAAGATAGTTCTAAAGTTCAGATATTGCCAGATGAAGACAACAAATAAAAAACATGACAAAGTTGATGATAATCTATGGTATGTTTTATTCAGGTGGACCCAACTTAAGGAAGATCAGATGTCCTTCTTCCCCTCTGCTCGTTTGGTAAATGGCTTCCAAATCCGCTTATCTAGACGCTAATAGCAAGTCAGATGAAGTGCAAGAATTGATATGATCTTCTCTCTCTCTCTCTCTCTCTCTCTCTCTCTCTCTTGTATATAATTTCATCATACGCATTTTATTTCCCAATGATTTGTAAATTCTTCTACGAACTCCGATCGATTCACACCAGAAAAGTACGTTGTACAGCTGATGCTCACAACCTGACTAATTCACCAATGATCATTTCCTTCTTGTTCATAGTTAACTCTATATGCCTCTATGTGACGTATTCCCCGCTCTCTCATCTAAGCATTTTTAGAATTTGCACAATCCAGGATTCACATCGCTTGTTTGTTATCATCTCATGGCCTTAACGAAAAATGACGGGTAGCCTTGAGTTTCTCGATCTTCATCGGGATCACTCTAGGTCACGCTCGAGGGTCCCTCCCTCGGGCCTCAACACCTACCAAAAGAAAATAATGATTTACCTTATAGATCCATCCAGATAGGTCATCACTATGAAACCTTGGAAAGTCTAACTTAATGCTACGAAACTGCATTCCAGAAGTCAGAGATCATGAGTTGCCTATGTGACCCCATCAACATTCTTGCCATTTCCATTTCGATCATTTGTGCCTCCATTCATTGCTTCCAACAAAAGGTCCATCTTTGAACTCAGTCCCTCCAAAGCAATCTGATGATCTGCAACTCTCTGCTCTTGCAATTCTTGATTTTGCTTCAACCCAAGAACAAGCTTCTCTAATTCTTTGAACCGTGTGCCTTCTGCCATTGTAAGATTAAAAGGAAAAAATGTTTGTGCCCAGAATTGCGAAGGGCTCTGATGCCAATTGTAACAACAGACTGGAATTAACAAGGAAAACAACTTGAATTACTGATCTTTGAGGGATTAGAAACCTCCAAACTTCTTTATTAACTTTCTTCAATAATCATACAAAGGGAAAAGGCTTCAGTATTTATAGAAGCCTTATGACTGTTAACAACGGCTACAAGGGGGTACTATGGTAATTCTTAACAAATAAGTAAGGACATAAAGGTATATCGAGCCTTCAAAGGAACACAAGCAGAATACGTGACTAACTAACTAAACTAATAGATGCCTTTCTTCATTTCAAGCTCGAGCTTCCTTCCTGGTATGAATTGATCATAACAAGCGAAGCTTGCTTAGAGTTCAGTTGGGAGATGTAACATGCCGATCGAGCCTTGGGGTTTGGGACAAGCATGGTGGTGGGGTTAAAGGAAGGAAGTCTCTGGAAGGGAAGATAGAAGTGAAGTAACTCGAAGTCTCAAAGTCGACATAACATCTCGATAGTCGTAGGCTCAGTCTGGAATGGGCTTGTCTCAGCCCAGTGTCCCAGGGTCGTTCAGCTTACCGGATGTAATAACCTAGAGTCGGGCCTCTGTCCATTTAGCCCAGTTGTTAATTGAGTCGGACCTCAGTCCATTTAGCCCATTTAGTTTTAACCTTGATGTTACGTGAGACGCGTGTAGTGGTGCCGGTGCACCTTAAGGATAATTGTTGTAACAGCCCGCTAGAAATTTATTGGTAGAATTTTTATTAACTTTAGGAACCTCGTGAAAACTCCATAAATTTTTACGAATCTACCAATCGCATAGATTTTAGTCTGTCAACATAGTCAGCGTTATTACTCACTATGGTGCTAGAAATATGAGTTTAATTATTTGAGGTAGTTAGAAGTGTTAGAATATGTTTTGGTCTATGCCATTAGACTCAATTGATTATTTAGGATTTTATGGCGCAATAACTCATTTTTATAATTTCGGACGAAACACTTGTTCGAAATTGTGAAATTATTTTTAGGGGCACTTCGGGGTTGAATTTCGGTAAAAAAATTTCACTATAGGTTAATATGAATATTTATGATTTTTCAGTACTAAGTTTATTATGCATTTTTTTGGAGTGAATAATAATATCGATAAGCGCACCTAGTGCAGTGTTTTCAAAATCACAGTATAGAATGTCCAAATTAGGTTAGAGAAGTTTTATTTGGACACTTGGCAAGATTTTAGCCACACATAGTGAATAGTATTAGACATTTGGCACCATGAGAAACCATTAAATAGATTTGTGAACGAAGTCAAGGTGTGAGATCATGTCACCTAAGCAAATCTTTGTTTAATCTGATCCACCAATTTGTGACAAACCAAAGAGGGTTTCAATCATAGCGAAACCCTAAATGATTGAGATCTAATTGAAACCCCAAAAGCTTGGTTGAAACCGAAATCCTAAACGGTTTCCCTAACCCTAAAGTTGGCCTCCAAACTCTTTTTAATCCGATTTCTAACATTGTTAATCACTTAATTAAATTACTTCCACATGCTATTAATTAATCAAATCATTGTTATAACATCATTATCTAACCTTTTAAACCTTGGAAATTTGATTGGCCAAGAAAAATTAGATTTGGGTTTGATAGCACCTCAAATCCTAACCAAATCCCCTTTAAACCTCAAATTGAAACCCACTTGGTTAAGGCCTACGAATTTGGCCACATTGGCAAAACATTTTGAAGAAGTTTCCTCCCCCATAGGGCAGACCATCCACTTCCATGGGCTGCACCCAATACTGCCTTGATGTGAAGAAGAAATCCACCCATCAACCTCCATATCTCACAGCTGCTGCTGGTAGTCCTTGCCCTTCACTATTCTCCACTTTATGTCACATAGTGTAACGCCCGTCCTTGTGGTAGGATTTTTTTATAAAATATTTTTATAAAGGACGATGGGAATTACCATTCGATTTAAAACTTTTTACTTGCATACCCAAGGTGCAAGACTCTACGTTTATAACATAAAAATGTGCTTTTAGAATAAAAGAGGTTTACAATGGAAAACATTAATCTTACAATAAAATGGTCTCTCGTACGATTAAAACTCGTGCCTAGACTTCTGTGCTCTTCCCCATAGGCCATGTCCGTCCTGATCATTTAGTTCCTGTGAGGGGGAGGGACATGCATAAAAACTAAAATGAGTCGATGACTCATAAGTATTACTTCATACAGTTAAAATATAACAACATAGGTTTTCATTCATGCATTCATCATTCATACATACTATACGTACATGCATACATGCATACGTGCGTTCATTTGAAAACATCACTGGACGGGGTTTTCTTTTAAAAGTGGCTTTCTTTTTGCAAAACATGTCCCCCGTCAGTGCCTTCATTTCTTCAAGAATGCGGTGCATTCATATATACGTACATTCATTTGAAAACATCATTGGACGAGGTTTTCTTTTCATAAAACGTGTCCCCCGTCAGTGCTTTCATTTCTTCAAGAATGCGGTGCTTTCATATATACGTGCGTTCATTTGAAAACATCACTAGACGGGATTTTCTTTTGAAAATAGATTTTTTTCGTAAAACGTGTCCCCTGCCAATGCCTTCATTTCTTAAAAGTTATTGCGTTCATGCATACATGCATTCATACATTCCTTCTTATCACTTTCATAGGCCAGTACACACTATTACGCCTATTGTGTTGGGGTTAGGGTCTTCCTTTGGACCTGGACTCTGTCCGTGGCCGCGGGTTGGGAATCCCTTTTCAGTCAGGGGGCAGCACTAGGTGCACTTCCAGTACTACTACCTGGCATTGCAATCTGCCCATTCATTGATACCCTTTTCATTCATTCATGTGACCATTACGTATCTTCATACATTAAAGCATTCATTCGTTCAGTCATTTCTTACAGTTCAGTCCTTTTAGTTCAGTCATTTTCATTTAACAGTTCTGTTCATGGAAAACATCATTTTAAAACGTACATGAGCTTAAACGTCAGCTTTCATGGCATCCATAAGCGTCACCTTAAACGTCGTCTTTCATGGCATCCATGAGCATTACCTCAGGTCCTCATGGCACACATGAAAGCGTCGGTTCGTAGGATCCATAAAAGCGTCCGTTTTCATGTCTTTCGTGCATTTTCGTGGATTTTCTTAGAAAATACATACAATAGATATAGCGTAAAGTCATTCATTCACATGTGTATAACTAATACTTTCGCGTAAAAAGGAGCTGCCAAGGAGGGCCGTATATACGTATACCTTTGAACACTTAGCATTTTCTTTTGTAAAATGTCTTTCGTGTCTTTTCGTAAGGCATCGTGAGGAAAAACGTTTCATTTTTGTTTCTTTATAATTTAGAAGGCTCTAGAAGAGTATGAATGTAACACTTACCTAGACTCCATGTTACTTGCATATCATGCACTCCATTCATGTGCGTGTCAGATGGCAACCTACATGCCTACACATAACCTTAACGTCATTCTCTATCTAATGCATAAGCAACTTAAACTATAAATAGAGCTACACTTCACTTGGAACACTCTCCATCTATCTCGTGCTCTTACATGAACTTTACTATGCTAACACCTTTGGGGACCACTTACAGTCACCACATCTTCCAACTCAAGGTCTTGCCTCGAGTGCTCATCCACTAAAGTGAACCCATGATTCACCTTAGGATTAAGACACTAAGACTTACTCTTCTTACTAACCACATTCGACTCATGATTCTGACCGATGGAATCAAGCATCCCAATCATAACAATACACCTGTCACTACCTTCATGCACCTTATCCCACACTAAATCCTCATTCCCATCCATACAAGCCACACGGCTTTAAGCCAACTCTGAGGCTTAAGCACTGTATAACTGTGCTTAGGACAGATTACCCATTACATATGGTGAATCCGTCCAGCACATGTGTCTAACCAGATTACACATGTACCTTACCCCTTTAACACCTAAGATCAATATATAACATGTTGATCACTTGCTCGTAGGGACAAAGGCCATACTCCGATACCAACTTTCTCTTAACCTGGTTAGCATGACTCTTCATGCTATCCATCGCTTTTGATAGTTCATCCTAACACTTAATACGACAAGACTCCATTCACAACTACGTCTTATGTCACCTCATATAGCTCGAGACTACACCCAAGCTACACCATAACCTTGTCACGTCACCTGACATCCCACTACATCATTCTTACATCAACCCTTAACTCATCACAAGTACGGTTCCTCACGTACTCCTATTACATCGTGACATCTCGTCACATTCCTGCTACATCATTTCTACACTAACTCCTCACCCATCATAAGCATGACTGTCAGTAACCACGTCACTTTGTGACGTTGCCCAGTCATGCTTCCGCTACGTACTCTTACACTTGTTCTGCTACTTCACACATACTCCTAGTCATAAGTCCATCACGGTGACACTTGTCATTTCAGACAACAGGTTACGCCATAACTACTTCGGGACACTGTTCCACAGTTCCCGACACTACTCATCATGTTCCACACCCATCAATCACACAACTATCCTTATCTCTGCGACACGCCATACGGAGTGTCGCTGCCTCATGGAGTACACTCCACGTATACTCCCTTCATGCACACTATGCCACATCACCACTATGGCATACCCGCCATATGGTGTATTGCTCCACTATATGGAGTACACTTCACATGTACTCCTTTCGTACACACTAAGCCACATCACCATTATGGCATACTCGCCATATGGTGCATCACTCCACCACATGGAGTACACTCTGCGTGTACTCCCTTCATACACACTACGCCACATCACCATTATGGCATACTCGCCATATGGTGCATCACTCCACCACATGGAGTACACTCTGCATGTACTCCCTTCATACACACTACGCCCCATCACCATTATGGCATACCCGCTATATGGTGCATCACTCTACCACATGGAGTACACTCCGCGTGTACTCCCTTCATACACACTACGCCACATCACCATTATGACATACTTGTCATATGGTGCATCACTCCACCACATGGAGTACACTCCACGTGTACTCCCTTCACACGCACTACGCCACACAAAGTACACTCTACGTGTACTCTTCCCATTCCACATACGCCAAGAGGGTATATTTTACATATACTCTCCTTATTCCACACTATACCAAACACAGAGTACACTCAGCATGTACTGTTCCCATTCCACATACGCCAGGAGGGTATATTTTACATATACTCTCCTTATCCCATACTACGCCACACACAGAGTACATTCAGCGTGTACTGTTCCCATTCCACATATGCCAGGAGGGTATATTTTACATATACTCTCCTTATCCCACGCTACGCCACACACAGAGTACACTCAGCGTGTACTATTCCCATTCCACATGCCGCGTCACCAATACAGCACATACCCCACAACCATACTACACCGCACAATCCACAACACTGCACAACACAATTCCCATCTACGCTCCACACTTCACAGCACACTACATAGATATGCCCGACACTTCACTACACAGCACATCACAACACAACGAACTCCAAAAATACTAACAACACAGTCCACACCTAATCAACTAATCAACATCTGACATAATTAACAAAGGATAGAGGGTTAAACCATCGACTGGATAACCCGTACGTTGCCCACTGATCGTCACGGTCGATGATGCCGGAAGAGTCATACGTGGCGGCTAACCCACGTATGGTGACTGTTTGGGCATTTGGATAGCTAAGTGTGGTCTTGGAAGGGCTCGTGGTGGCCTTGTGATGGTGGCAAGGAGTGTAACACGGCAGATCTAGCCGTGTACAGTGGAGGTCAGCCACACGCAATGGCTGTCCATTACGTGCAATGGCTACCCACCATATAAAATGGTGGTTTGGACCTAGGGTTCAGCTAAAGGAGTTGCTGGTGGAGCCGTGGAGGCTTGGGGGTGGTGGCACGGTGGCTGGGGTGGCGGAACACGGCGGAGCCGTGGGTTTCCCTTGGAAACCCGTGTGTCTCAAAGCATGGAATCGGAAGGGGAAGGTTTGGCTGGTCGTGGCTAGCCATGGAGGGGCTGTGAGGGAGGTGTGGTGGAACTCATGGTGGTGCCACGGTGGCCTACGGCAGCGGATTGAAACCGTGAAGGAGGGAGAGTCCGTGGGAGAGTGAGGGAGAGTGTGCATGCATGGGTGGCAGATTGGGGCTATGGGCGGTTGGGATATGTCGGTGGTGGCGGAAGGAGGCTCATGATGGTGGCTGGGCACCGTGGGTGGCGGTGTACGGCAGTGGACGGGAAGAAACCCATGTGGTGGAGGGAGGCTATGGGCCTCGGGTCACGTGGAGGAGGAAGGGGAGAGATGGGGAAGCGCATGGAGGCGCTTGGTGGCCGTGGGTGGCCGCGCATGGCGGCGCAAGGAGGGGAAATGGGTTTTTAACCCATTTCGGCTACTTACCATTAAAAGAGAGGGAGGGCTGCACGGTGGAGGCTAGCTTCGGTGGAGGGTGATGGCCGGTGGGAGGAGAAGCTGCTGTGGAGGTGGTGGCGCCAGAGGACGGCGACGCAGCAGCAACAAGCCCATTTGGGTTATGCACTGCCGAGAGAGAGGAAGAGAGAGCGTGAGAGAGGGAGACTGGCATGGGAGGACTCACCGGAGGGAGGTGGAGCTAGTGGTGGCGGCGGTGAGGCCAGGCGGAGCTGGGCTGAGCTATGGAAGAATCGGGCGTGGGGGGGTGGAGTTGTGCAGTGCAAGCCGAGAGGGAGAGGGAGGAGAGAGAGAGAGGGCTAGGGAAAAGTGAGGGAGAAGGAAGAGGGGTCTGGGTATTTAACCCAGTTCCTTCGTCTTGGGATCCTCAAAACGATCTAACGATGAGAGATTAAAACACTAATTTGAAAATGCGTAAATATTAACTTAATTAAAAGTACTTAGAGGAATTAAGGTAGAATATTATTTAAAAAAAATTAGTTTATAAAATAATATTCTTCATTATTAATAAAGGATGAAGTCTTATTTAATATATTTAAAAGGATAAAACCATTTAATTAATTAAAGCTTTCAATATAATTTAAATTTCATAATATTTTAAATACTTGAAATCATTTTAATAATAATATTAAAAATTATTTCTGACAATTATAATATTTTTGGAGCTCTTCAAGAATATTATAATTGTCGTATTTAAAATCAACTTAATTCAATAACACTGGAATACTCCTTATAAATATTTCCAGTACATTTAAAACATTGAGCGTGCCTTAGAAGTCACATAATATCTTTTGAAACACGCCACTGGGGTTCGGCACACATGACGAAGCTTACAGTCGCTAGAGAGAGGGGTGGACGGTTATATAATCCCGTCTTTGGATTTGCTTACATCAGAAAGAATGAATGTACGTCAGAAAGAAGAAGTGTATGTAAGAAGGAAGGAGCAGGGTATTACACATAGCCACCTCCACTCAAGGTTCATTCAAGCCCATAACTTCCCCCTCCAGGAGTCTAAAGTCGTGCAAGATACATTTCACTCCCTTTTATCACTTCTTCACCTTGTTCTTAGAGAGAAACTCAAAATAGCTCTATCGGGCAGATTTTTGGGTCTTTTTGCATAGAGATTTTTTACCCTTTGTAAGTATTTTCCCACGATGACTCCTTCATAAAAGTTATTTTTCTTTGAGTTAGTTTCCATGGATAACTTATTAGTCTCATTCCATACTCATTTGGTCGATCAAAAGTATCTTTAACTATGGAAAAGTCATTCTGGGCGTGAAACTGGAGAGTATGTTATGTTTTGAAATTTTTGACCAAGCAAATGGACATATCTTGTTCCAAAAATTTTATGAAGTGTTGTTAGCATGTGTTTATGAATGTTAATTAAGGTTTTGTTGCATGAATAAAGCTTTTGATGATAGATTTCCATAAATTTAGAAACTTGAAAACCGAAAGTGGAAAAACAGTTTTTGTTTTGTGAAAGTTTGATTATTTCGTGGTTTAATCTTATTCCAAATGCTTTGATATTTTTATATAATGATCATAAACCTCTTATATACATGTTAGGATGTTATTTTGAAGATATTTAGTATTCGTTTTAAAGATATAATTTTTCTATGCAAGAAGATTTCGGTTAGGCCTAAGATTTGATGTTTTTGGGTTAGATCCATACTTTATTGAGTTTTAGCCATGTGATTTTAAGTTTGATAGTTGGATCTTCTTTATGACACATCTTTAAATCATGTGATGTTTTAGTTTGAAGATCACAGGTCTTTAAGCCATGGATCAAGAGATTGATCAAAGTTAGTTAAGAGAAAAGTTTATGTTTTTTGACTAAGTGTAAAACTAAAAACTCCAAATGTTATTTTGTGATTTTGGTAACTTTTGTTTGATGATTTAAAGCATAGTTGATCTTAGGATGATGTTATGAATATGTTAGAAGTAAAATTTGATTTTTTTGGAATTCTTGGAGAAGTTTTTATTAAGGTCAAAATTTGTGATTTAAGAGTTTACTTTTTGTTAAAAAGTTTGGGTCTTCTTACAAAAAGTTTGGTGTTGTTGATTAGCTTTTTCTTAATGTATATTTTAAGTGTGTTTTTAAACTTAGGATAGGAAGATCTTTGTTACAAAATTTTGGTTTAATCATGGGTTTTGAAGATGGAAGAAATTACAACCAAAATCAAGAGAAATGTCTTATGAATGTTTCGGCCATTGTGAGTTTTTCATAGTTTTGAATGATTTTAAATTCTTCTAAGTTGATATTTGAGTTTAGGACAAAATTTACGTGAGGAATGTAAATTTTGGTAATTTTTGGAGTTAGGATGTGAAATCCTTAAATTATGGGTAAAATGATCATTTTTTCACATGTAGATGGTAGAATGGTAATTTTAATCTAAGTTGTCTCTTTTCACATTTCTAATTATTAGTAATTAAATTTTTAACTTTTAGAATACTCTTTTATAGTTCCTTGTGTTTCGCACTTTATTCTCATAGAACACGACTATTAAGGTAAGTTAGGTCTTAACTTACTATCAATTTACTGTGTATGTGTGATGGGTAAGAGAACTATAGTTATGTTCGTATGTTGTTACACGTTTATCACATGCCATGCCATGCCATGTAATCACATGTTTATCTATTACACGAATTATTCTGTCCCGAAATACTTATCTGTTACACAATATATTTTGTCTCATGTTACTAAGTATGTCACATTACGTATGCCATCTATTACATGTATGTCATGTCATGTAATATTCACTGTCACATGTTATGCCATGTTACAAAATATTGTCTGTTACATGTATGTCATGTTATGAAATATTGTCTGTTACATGTATGCCATGTTACGAAATATTTTCTATTCCAGTTATGTCCCAAAAGTATGTCATGACTGTCGTCTTACATTCACGTCACGTTACACTACGTCATGACTTGTCTTTTCATATTCATGTCATCCCGTCTCAAATACAGTTTGTGTATCTCAAGAACATTCTTGTTAATTTATTTATGTTAATCACGACCCTAAGCACTAGGATAGGATAATATCCTAGTGTAACTCGTTTGTTCACGTTGGAGTGTTTAAATAGGGTGAAATTTCCTGGGTTGACGAAGTACAGTTAACAGGTTGCGAATGAGGCCTAACTAGCTGGTCACTGGAGCGTGCCAGGCACTAACGCCGATGGAGCCACACTTTATTTTTCGTGTGTCCACAACAAGTGTGGCACAAACAATTCATGGAGCCATAACAACTGTGGAGCATACACATTGATTGTGACACATAGAATACGTGGGGCCACATCAACTGTGGAGTATGTATTAATGCACTCACAGCTGATATAGACACCTGTGTTGTAATGCGATAATTGGCAGGGACACACGGCTCAAGGGGACCCGTGTAACACCCGTATGGTCACTTTTATTAATTAAGTCTATTGAATAAGATTCCAAGTTCATGTATTTCACGTTCAAGTCATGTTTCACATTATGTTATGTTCAAGTTCACGTTCATGTTATGTATGCTCATGGTCATGCTATGTTTCAAGTCCATATCATGTTTCAAGTTCACGTTCATGTCAAGTTATGTTCACATTCATGTTATATCATGGTCACGTTCACGTTATGTCTCAAGTTCACGTTTATGTTATGTGATGCTCAGGTTCATGTTATGTTCAAGTTCATGTTCAAATTATGTATGTTCACGTTCATGCTATGTTTCAAGTTCACGTTCATGCTATGTTGCTAGTCCATGTTATATTTTAAGTTCACGTACATGTCACGTCACATCAAGCTAAGTTTCAGTTTCAGTTCAAGTAATGTCATTTATGCCATGCTATATGCCAGGTTATGTTATGCTTACTTACAATTTTGATTATGCATTCATACTTTTACTGCCATGCATGCATCATTAACCTGTGTGGAAGTCTCCTGTTAACTTGCTAAGATTTGTAATCAAATCTCACCGTGGTAGTTCCAACCACCATTCCCCTCGAATGGTAGGCGATGTGTCAGGATCAGAGCAGAGAATAGACACTAGCAGACTGGAGGAGGTTAACTAGAAGCCGTAGACGCAACGCGAAGCTTGTAGCCTCCGTAGTTAGGTCTTCGGTAGTATACCGGCATGGTTAGTCGAGTTACGCGAGTTACTCAACAAACTAGCCCAACAGTATATTTTGGCAAAGTAATTATGGAGCCAGGTCTCCGTTGTTTTTAGATTACAGTCTTCTGAGACTGTGTTGTAATCGTGGATGTTTATTTTATTAAGTATGCATGGATTATGTTTTAACTACTTGGGATATTATAAGTTTGGTGCATAATATTGCTAAAAAAAAAATCTACTACGAATATTGCATAATGCTAGATGCATGTTAGGAACATTGCATCTTATATGTCATAAATGGGGGCAGGTAACCTTGTGTTGCATGTTCCAATACTTCAGATGTCTGTCCGATCCCAAGCGGAATCTGGAGGTGTCACAATTATTATTAGAAAGAATAAGTAGGAGGATAGTGTAATGGGAGAGAGATGCAAAATCATAATCCAAACAATATTTTTCTTCTCCTATTCCTTTTCGGGAGGATTACTCCCCTTGAAGTGAGTAAACTAGTGAGAAATATTATCAAACAGTAGAGGTGTGTTACCAGAGACTTCCCCCAAGACCTTAATGAAGAAAAGATGGTTGCCTTGAGTTTCCTCGAACTCCCTCGGGATAACTTTAAGTCACGCTCGAGGTTCCTGATACACGATCGAAGTGAAGGTAATAGAGAAAGAAGGAAGCTTTTTGGGCAAAGGGCTAATTTGGTTACACAAAAGCAAATGATCTCATCTCATATAATCATTATAACTTTCTCAAATTTCCACATAACATATAATAAATAATTCAACTTTTTCAAATCTCAAAATAAAAATTATATTATAACAATATTTTATTCAACTTTCAACAAAACATCTCATCTCATCTCATCTTAATTGCGTAACCAAACGAGGCAAGTGTCAAGGGTCAAGACAGAGGGGGAACTTGGAGGCCTAAAGGGGATCTGGCACTGTTGGATGAAGCTAAGGGTTAAGATTAAGGTGTCGTTTGGATAGTGAATTGAGATGAGATTAGTTGTAATGAAAGTTGAAAATTAAATAAAATATTGTAAAAATATTATTTTTAATATTATTATTCTTTTAAAAATTGAAAAAGTTGAATTGTTTATTATATTTTGTGTAAAAATTTAAAAAAATTGTAATAATAAGATAAGGTAAGATGAAACAATTTCACTATCATACTAAATACAAGAAACCCTAAATAGTAAATAACTTGTAAGGAGGACACGTGGGCTTAGAAGTGGTGGTGACTTAATAAATACAGTACTACTATTTCCATTTCAGTTAGTTTCATTTTGGTAACAGTCGGTAAGATTACTATTGTTAGAAGTTTGTTTTGAGATTCTGGTATGAAGGCACGAGACACTAATTCTAGTGATGTTGAATATTATTACAAATTTCCCTTTCCTTATTCTCAATGAATTTTCTCTCTTCCTTCCTAGGCTTTATCCAAAATTTATTTGTGAATTGAAATAAATTCAAAATATTTTCACCAATCAATTTCTACCTTAAGATTTACCTAAGATTTAGTTTTCCATAGAAGAACTAAAAAATCAAAAAGGTATTTTTTTTCTTCTCCAGAACTATGCCTCCTCCTTCCAAAAACTCATAGTTTCGTGCTAATGATATGCTTATATAGGGTAGGAAAGAAACCCTAATGTCTTCATGATTTTCGCATAAAAAATGCCTAAATTTTAGGACTCAACTTGGCAGCCACGTACACGCTTCAGGAGTTCAAATTTATAGCCTTTTAAGATAGCTTTCCAATGCATTAAGAATCGCATTAGTCGGATGTGTGAGTGGAAAGTTATGACCAAAACACTAAGGTATGTCTAGGTTGTCTCCTAGAGTGTTTTGGACTCTGACTTCTTGCAGTTTCCTTTGGTGATTTGTTTCTTTTTCTCTTAATCCGAATTATTTTCAAACTCCATTATTTTCCTTATTTGAAGAGTCCTACACTCGTTGAAAGTTCTTAGGTTATTCCAACGTCTTGCCCACTTAAAAGTCATTTGAATTTGACTTGACTTTGACTTGCTCTTTTATAGACCCTAAAATTAAACATAAAGATCTGCTTAGGAGTATTCCAAAGTAAACAGAAGCTCAGTTCAAGAATACACATTAATTCTTATTATTTCTACTCACATTGTAGCATTTTAATCCAATAATAAGGTATTTAGAGTGTACTTTTATACATTTATCACACCTCCCAACTTGCTTATTGCTAGACTCTAGCAATTTTCATGCAAAAGAGATGAAAGAGACTAAAGAAAATCACTAAAATAACCCATTAATTCATATTTTTCAGATTCATATATCAAAACAATCTAAGGAATTAAATAACTCCATCAAGATCAATCCACCTATAGCAATTCACAGAGTGTGTGTGTGTTCTCCAAGCCATAACCGTCTTACCACTAACCTTGACACATGCAACATCAAGAACGTTTCAAGCAAAAGGTTCAACTCCATAACTCACGGGTATAATAGTGTTTCATCTAAGGGTTCTCTCTATGGAGTTGAGAAGTGGCGTACACACAATCACATGGAGATTTAGGTAATTATGAATAAGCAACAAGCAAACATTGATCTTATGATATGAATACTAACAAATGAGAATATTTAACTGTTATTTTCACAGGCTTACTTGGGATCAAAACGATCAAAACAAAAGGTTGTAATGTGGCTTAGGTTAGGCTATGTGAAAAGAAAAGGAAAATGATTAAAAAACTTCCAAGTACATACCTAAAGAATCTTATTAAACATCTAAATAAAACACATTCCTCACTTGATGTACTCTTATGCCTTTTATATCATCAAATAATGCCTCTTTTTCTTTTTTCTGTTTTTCTTTTTTAAAACAAATTTGGTAAACAATTATATGCCATCCTGGTATTTTGCTATTTCTTTCCAACTTTGGTATTTTTGCCTTGGAAGCTAACTCACTTGAACAACTAGTAACTCGTGTTCTTCCATTTGTTTTTATTCTTTGAAAAGAAATAAATTCCACATCTAGTACACACTTGAAAGGAAAAAGGGTAGAAAAAATTAGTGCATAGTTTATACTCCAATGTGGAGAGGTATAGATAATGTAGGTATATGAAGGAAAAAAAGAGAGGCTATATGTGTTTCTTGGCTCAAAGTTGGCTACAAGGGGTCTATAATTCAAAGGGTTGGCTTGAAAGGCTCAAACGTTAATCCTAAATTGACTTTCGTCATATCCTAAGTATATCCGTCGTCATACCACAAACCATAATGATATTCTCAAAAAAAGGGTCCAATTCAAAAAATCAATGAATGCCTATCGCATTTTTCAGCATTTGTTGGCTCTCAATTCTCTCCAAAACTTACACATAAAAGACTTATGCAAAAGAGTTCTCTAGATATATGTGACAAACCACCATCTTACCACAAAGCTTGGGATGAGTGCATTAGAAATTCTGTTAATACCTCAGCATAATGATCAAGATGGGGTTTGTTGAATTCACTAAGATAGAAATGTATGAGAATGAGTACACATGTGAAAGGATGTACGTTTGATGCTAGTTAAAAAAAAAATTTTGACACATGTAAATGTGTCACAAAGTTCCAACAAGTATTTGTAAATGCATAATGTGCACCACCCCGCAACTTAAACGAAACATTGTCCTCAATGTTTAAGAATCAAAATTGAATGGAGAGTAACTAGAGAGGGTAAAATATACCTGATGTGTGACATGGGCAGTTTGGTAAGTATAAGAGATGCCAAATTGAAATGATAAAATGACATTATCCTACAAATAGAAAACAAAGAAAACAACAACAAACAAAAACGAATGAAATGAAAAGAAAACAAAAGAAAAGAAAACAAATAAAAAAAAATATACTTGCATGGTGTGGTCAAGGTTGATCGACCAGGTCTGCAAGTGGAATGTCTTCAACTTCAGACACTTGTCTACCAATAAGAATTTTAAGGCTGACCATTTACTTTAAAGACATGGCCATCCCTAGGGTCCTCTATTTCTACGGCCCCGTTTTAAAAAACATGCTTTACTACAAAGGGGCCTTCACTACAAAGGGGCTGGTCCACCTAGATCGAAATTTTCCTGAGTGCTTGTGAACTCTAGAATCGTATAAGTATAATTAGTTATTAGGCTTAAACGTTTTCCTAACAATATTTTTTTATCATAAAACGTTTTCATTTTAGCCTTATAGATTTTAGAATTCTCATAAGTATCATTTCTCAACTCCTTTAACTCGATCAACTGAAATTTCCTAAGCTTACTTGCATTCAATTTTGAAGAAATACTAACGGGAGAAGTGTCATCTAGGTCGAGAAATGCATGCTTTTAAACCTGAGGGCGGCGGTTTCAATTCCAATTTGGGACTATCCACGCTTGAAGGAATTTGTTTTTCACTTTTCTTAGGCAACTCCTCAAATTTCGATTACCAAGCCTGTGTTCTATAATCCTGAGTTTCATAAAAAATAGCACAAGTATCAACAACATCAGATGAATCACTAATAGTATCAAACTCAGAATTAACAATGAAATATTTAAGGTAATCAGAATCATGAGTTGTGTGAAGTCCCTCGTCTATGAGTGCGTCAATCATGTATATTTGGTGGCACTCGTCATCCTCTATTGGATGTTTTCCAATATGAAAAATATTCACCTCAAGAGTTATATTTCCAAAAGAGAGCTTCATTAGACCATTCCTACAATTAATAAGAGCATTAATAGTAGCAAGGAAATGTTTACCTAAAATTAAAGGGATTTTAGAACTAGAGTCAACAACTAAACTAGTATCAAGGATTAAGAAATCAATAGGATAATAAAACTTATCAATTTGGATCAAAACATCTTCAACTATCCCTTTCGATTTCTTAAATGAATGGTTAGCCAATTGAAGTACAACAGAAATGGGCTTAATTTCACCTAAATCAAGCTGCAAATAAATAGAATAAGGCATCAAATTTACACTAGCCCCTAAATCTAGCAAAGTTTGCCCAAACTCATGATTCCTAATATTACATGCAATGGTTGGATAGCTAGGGTCCTTGTACTTAGGAGGAATTCACTGCTCCATTAGAGCACTAACTTGCTCTATAGGAAATGTTGTCTTCTTAACATGGTGCTTCCTCTTAACTGTATACTAGTCTTTGAGAACTTTTGTATAAGTAGGAACTTGTTTAATAACATGCAAAAGAGGAAGATTGATCTTTACCTGTCTGAGGTTCTCCAAGATTTCATTGCTAGAATCCAAAGTTCGCATACCAAATTTTAAAGCTTGAGAAAATGGTACCTTAACTGGGCTCTTTATTACCCCGGCTTCCTTAACTATGTAAGGTTTTACCACTTCGTGTCACAATGGCATTAACCTCCTTCAAATTTAAATTTCCTTACGCCAAACGTTGACCTTGGGGTGTGGATTGAGCTTGAGAAAGGAACTTGTAACGCTCATTCACACTCAAAGAGTTCATCAACTTGGATACATGACTCTTTATCTCCTTATTTTCCTCAATAACCTACATAATCAAAGACTCAAACTTTTGATTAGTTTTAACCTGTGCCTCAATAAAAGCATGCAAGTATCTTCTAAGGAGTTTCTAGAAGAGGAAGATGCATGATACAATGTATGATAAGTGCTAGGTGGCTGTACAGGTTACTGGTTTTCAGATTTCCAACTAAAATTTGGGTGATTATGCGACCCCGGATTGTAGGTATTGTAGAAAGGTGCAAAAGGGCTTCTTGTACATACCTAAGGAATTACATTGTTCCTCATACATTCCCTTCATTTCAGCAAATGCGGGGCATTCTTGAGATAGGTGATCTACCCACCACACACAAAATACGGTCCAAAGGACTCTACACGAGTCGCCATGTGTGTTGGTTTTAAATCCTTAGTTTTTAACACCTCTAACTCTCTAGTAAATTCAACCACTATTTGGATTTTCAGCAGGCTGCGACCTATTTATACTCTCAGAAGCACTAGGTCCGGTCCAAGTGTGAGCTTTTTTAGCAAGCTAATTGAGCTATTCTATGGCCTTATTAGGAATTTTCTGCAAAAATTCACCATTACATATCATCTCTATGAATTGACGCTCTTTAGGTGTAATTCTTTCATAGAAATAACTAACTAAGTGCCAGTTCTCATACCTATGGTGAGGACACATACTCAACAACTCCTTAAACCTCTCCCACGCCTGATACAAAGTCTCACTATCCTTTTGTGCAAAGGTGGATATTTGCCTCTTCGAAGCTTTGGTCTTATGTTGGAGAAAATATTTGTTAAAGAAGATCTGTGTTATCTCATTCCATGATCCTATTGATTGTGGTCTTAGTGAGTACAACCATCTCTTTGCTCTATCCTTCAAAGAGAAAGGAAAAAACTTAAGTCTCACAACATCATCTGTAGCATTATGACTATGGAAAGTCGCAACTACTTCCTCAAACTCCCTAATATGCAAATAAGGATTTTCATTCTCTAAACCATGAAAGGTGGGAAGTAGCTGTATCATCTATATTTTAAAATCAAGTTGACGAGTGTTGGTTGGAAACATGATGCATGATGGTGTGGCTGTGCGTGTAGGGTGGAGGTAATCCTGAAAAGTTCTAGTGGGATGATCTTCGTATTCACTCATTTTTTCAGGACTAAATGGATTGTCAAATAAATGATTTAAAAATTTGATTCTAACTCTAGCCCAGACTTACAAACAAATCTACTCAAGGCGTATCTATATCTATGCATGCAAGACAAAAAAATACTAAAAACTAAAAATACTACGAAAAGAAAGACAAAATAATAATGCAGCAAGCTATAAGAGGAAACGAAGTTACCGCCTTTACAAACTGCTAGAATAAATTATGTCTTGTATTGATTTTGCCCAAACTATTACATGGTGGTATAGTATAGTTCAGGGTGTCGATCTACAGGGAGTCAGAAGAAACACTACAAGATGCAAGCTTTAAGGAAAAAGATTAAATGACAATATGACAAGAATATGAAAATTCTACCTAAAGCATGCAATTAAAATGATATTAGGGCATGAATAAAAAGGCAAGTAAAGTTTCGGGTTTCCATCAACCGGATCCAATACTCTGACATTTTCAATCCAAATGACATACACAATTAAGAATTATAGCACCAAATTCCTAATTGGAAGATATGACATTATATTCATCTATTTTCTCAAATTTAATTCTACAACTTATTCTCCCTTTGCAAACCACAATTTTCATATATAGAAATGAATATCAGATCTAGAGACAACATTATGTTCACAAACAATAATGCAGCAAAATATCACATCAATGGCATGAAAAGTCTGTTTAAGTCACAATCATATATTTATAATCTATAACTCAACAAACCATAGCAAGATTTAATATAATTGTCTCAAACTTATAATATCCAAAACAAATATAAAATTCAATCATAGAATCTTAAACAATAAAGCTTAATCTGTGAATTGAAATAAAGTCAAAATATTTTCACCAGTCGATTTCAACCCTAGGCTTTACCCGAGATTTAGTTCTCCATGGAAGAACTAAAAAATAAAAATGGCATTTTTCTCTTCTCCAGAACTGTGCCTCCTCCCTTCCAAAAAATCTTAATTTCGTGCTACTGATATGCTTTTATAGGGTAAGAAAGAAACTCTAATGTCTTCACGATTTCTGCATAAAAAATTACCTAAATTTTAGGACTCAACTTGGCCGCCACGTACACACTTCAGGAATTCAAATTTAGAAGCTCCTTTTGGGGCACAACACCCCTCGGCAACCGAGTGATCAAGACCAAGCTCTTTTTGGGGAGATCCGCACTATAGCGATAGGATTCGCTAGCAGGGGTCTAACAGCGTCCAGTAGAAAGGCTCATGTCTGCATAGCAAGGTATCACGAGGTGTATATTGTGGATAAGCCTCATAAACACCCTAGACTAAATACCACCCCTACCATCTCCCCTAAAGGGATTCTCGGGAGAAGCTATCCAACCCATCGGTGCCATTGCGCTACCAGTCACAGTTGGCCAAGGCGCCCACATAGTTAGCAAGATGACAAATTTCCTGGTGGTCAAAGCTCCGTCGTCTTACAATGCCATATTGGGGAGACCAACCCTAGACGACTTAAAGGTAGTCACCTTTACCTACCACTTGAAGATGAAATTTTTGATAGAAACAGGCATCGACAAGGTTCATGGAGAGCAAATCCTGGTGCGGGAATGTTATGTTCAGGAGCTGAAGGCAGGGGCACCTAGCATGTGTGTTGCAGACAGTCTGGACAAAAGGCCGTCACCCCACCCTTAGTTGAAGTTGGCTAGGACATATAATCGAGTGGTAAGAACAACATGATGCAGGCCGAAGCAAATGAGCCACTAGAGATAGTAGCCTTACATCTAGAACGCCTAAACAACACAAAGAGGGTCGGGACAAGCTCCTGCCAGAACACAAAGAGGCGATGAAACAGTTGCTGATTGAATATCGAGATGTGTTTGCTTGGAGCCACGAAGATATGCCAAGGATTGACAACGCCATCATAGAACACAAGTTGTGCATCAACCCAGAGGCAAAAAACAAAAAAGTGCGCCAAAAGATAAAGTCGTTTAGTACAAAGAAGTGCATGACGATAGTAAATGAGATAGACCGTCTCTTGGCGACAGGATTTACAAAAGAAACATGCTATCCAAATTGGCTCTCCAACGTAGTACTAGTTAAGAAAGTTAATGGAAAGTGGAGAATGTGTGTAGACTTCATTGACCTCAACAAAGCTTGCCCCAAAGATAGTTTCCCACTGCCACGAATCGACGTCATTGTAGACACCCCAACAGGATAGAAAGTTTTGAGCGTCATGGACGCGTATTCGGGGTACAATCAGATCCGAATGAATAAGGGGGATGAGGAGAAGATGACATTCATCACTGGAAAAGGCCTTTATTGTTACCGAGTAATGCCCTTCGGGTTAAAGAATGTCGTGGTGACTGTCAAAGGTTGGTCAATCGGATGTTCAAGGATCAAATGGGCAAGACTATGGAGGTGTACGTCGACAACTAACTGGTGAAAAGTAAGGAGCCTGCCCAGCACCTAGTAGACCTCAAAGAGTCCTTCGTGATGCTTAACAAATACAAGATGAATTTAGACCTAGCTAAGTGTGCCTCCGTGGTCAACTTGGGAAAGTTTTTGGGCTTTATTGTCTTAGAGATAGTATTGAGGCAAACACCGGCTAGATTGACGCCACCTAGCAGGTAAGGTAGCCTCCTTGAATAGATTCATATCAAGCTCTACGGACAAGTGTTTTCCTTTCTTTAGGGTCCTAGGAAAAGCACACCCATGGAATGAGGAATGCGACTGAGCTTTCCAGGAGCTGAAGCAATATTTGTTCAACCCGCCTCTATTAAAACAACCCAATCAATAGAACATCTTATATGTGTACCTGGCAGTATCCCCCTTTGCTGTCTTAGCTATCTTAATCAAAGAAGAAGAAGCAACACAAGCACCAGTATACTACATGAGTCCTGCACTAAGAGGCGCCGAGACCAAATACACGCAGATGGAAATGTTGACATTTACACTAGTGACAACCGTCAGGAGGTTACAACTGTATTTTCAGGCCCACTCAATAAACGTATTTGCGAAGCATCTCATCAGGAGAAAACTACAGAAGCTGGATAGTTCAGGAAGATTGGTTGCATGGTCAATAGAGCTCAACGAGTTTGATATCGACTATGTGCCCAGAAGTGCAGTGAAGTGGCAAGCCCTAGCAGACTTTGTCATTGAATTCATCGATTTTTCTGCAGATATTGAAATGGCATTTCCCAACCGACCTTGGGTAGTGTTTGTTGACGGATCCTCCTGCTAGAAGGGAGGAGGTATAGGATCTACATCGTTGGTGAGGCAGGTCAGGAGTACTACTACATGGCCATGCTTACTTTCAAAACCACCAATAATGAAGCCGAGTATGAGGCCTTAATAGAAGGATTCTCAATTGTGAAGGCTCTAGGCGACAACGAGATCGAAACCAAAGCTGACTCCCAAATAGTGGTAAACCAAGTAAATGGGGTTTATACCACGAAAGGGAAAAACCTGAAAAAGTACCTAAACCAAGTATTGGAATCTGCAACCAGCTCGCTTATGTTAGTCTTGAGCAAGTGCCAAGGGCAGATAACGCAATAGCGGATAGGCTAGCCAAAGCCACCTCTACAAGAGATGACACGGACTTGCCTTGGGAAGTACAAATGAGGGTGATAGAGGTTTCAACAATCGGGGTCCAGGTGAAGCAAGTTGCGCATTCGGGGCCAAAGTGTGCTAAAGAAATATTGGAGTACCTAGATATAGGGAGGCTCCCAAAGGGGAAGGAGTCGGCAAGTAAATATCAGCACAATTTATAAAATTTGATGGAATCCTGTACAAGAAGGGCTTCACCGCCCCTACTAAGGTGCATCTCACCCGAGGAAGCGCAATATGTCTTGGTAGAAATACACGAAGGTGTCACGGCAACCATTCGTGTGGGAAGATTTTAGCAAGGAAAGCCCTCAGGGCGGGCTACCATTGGCCCAACGCCTTAAGGGACGCCAAACAATTTCAAAAAATTGCACTCAATGCCAAGTCTACCACTGTCCGCCTGAGAAACTGCTCTCCATCACTCCCCCATGGTCGTTTGCCCAATAGGGGTTAATCTGGTCGGCCGCCTTCGACCAGGGAAGGGTGGGGTAAAGCACATAGTTGTCATAGTAGACTACCAAACTAAATGGGTGGAAAAAGAGCCTCTCGCAACCATAACAACAAAGACCATCACCAAATAACGGGAATAAGTTCGACTCGGAGCATTACAAGGAATGGTGCTGGGAGTTGGGCATCCAGGTAAACTAGTTGTCGCTAGGACATCCACAAGCCAATGGACAAGAAGAGTCAACAATAAGTCCTTACTCGGGATCCTAAAATAGAAGCTTGGCAACAAGAAGGAAGAATGGGTGGAAGAGCTCCCAGGAGTTCTGTGAGCCTATAGGACAACTGCAAAGACCCAAACATGCGAGACACCATTGACCCTGGCTTTGGGAGCGAAGCAATTGCTCCTGTAGAAATCGGCTTGCCCACATACTAGACTAGCCACTTCAACCAAGCTGAAAACAACAAAGAACTCAAGGAAGACCTTGACCTACTAGAGGAAAAGAGGGAAGAAGCGGAGATTCAAAACATCCTCAACAAGCAAGTCAAGCCCAGGTCCTTCAAAGTGGGTGACTTGGTGCTTAAGGAGACAGGAGTGACAACCCAAGACTAGGAGAAGTTCGGCCCACGATTGGAAGGACCTTACATGGTTGTCGCCTGCAATAGACCAAGTTCTTACCGCCTGAACGATAGTCAGGGAAAGGAGTTGCAGCACCTTTGAAACGCCGAGCATCTAAAGAGGTTTTACCCCTATATATTTTTGCAAAATTTATGTTTGATTGATAAGAGACAAGTTAATATTGGTGGATGGCTGTTTGAATTATGCATTTGCTTACAGTTAGCCACCAATGTTGAGTCCAAAGACTCACAGTGCAACGAATGGGCGTGGAGGTCAGAAGACCCCACGACCCCCCAATTAGCCACCTATGTTGAGTCCAAAGACTCGTGGTGCAATGAATGGGCGTATAAGTCAAAAGACCCCATGACCCCCACACTTAGCCACCAGTGTCGAGTCCAAAGACTCACAGTGCAACGAATGGGCATGGAGGTCAAAAAACTCCACGACCCCCATAGTTAGGCACCAGTGTCGAGTCCAAACACTCACGGTGCAACGATTGGGCGTGGAGGTATGAAGATCATAGGACCCCCACAGTTAGCCACCAATGTCAAGTCCAAAGACTCGCAGTGCAACGAATAGGCATGGAGGTCAGAAGACTCCACGACCCCCACACTTAGCCACCAGTGCCGAGTCCAAAGATTCGCAGTGCAACGAATGGGCGTGGAGGTCAGAAAATCCCACAACCTCTATACTTAGCCACTAGTGTCAAGGCCAAAGACTCACAATGCAATGAATGGGCGTGAAGGTAAGAAGACCCCACAACCTTTAGACTAAACCACCAATGTCGATTCAAAAGACTCATGGATGGGCGTAAAGGCCAAAAGGCCCCATGAACCCTATTGAGTCTGAATGACTCGCATCAGATAGGGGCACATCAACATTGAATCTACATAAAAGGCCAAACCGAGGGCCAAAGTTGTACCAATCTACATAAAGGGCCAAATTGAGGGCCAAAGTTATATCAATCTACAAGAAGAGCCAAACCGAGAGCCAACATTGTCAAGCAAACAAAACATAAGCAAAAGAAGGAGTAAAGTAAACAACATTAACGATGAGGAGGTCGTTCCGTGAGGAGATGCTATTTCAGCGACGACGAAGTCCCGCTAGGCTTGGAGGAAAAGGGCGATGTAGGAAAGACGTCAGGCATGGTGTTGTGCCGAAGGCATCCACAAATTGGCAGGACGATGCCCCAGGTTTGAAGGTGCCCAGGTCCAGCCTCCTCAAGTCGACAAAAGGGTTTGCCAGCAAATGGGCTTGTAAGTGAGCCATACCAGCCCCATAATCGTACAAGAAAGCCCGGCCTCTAATAGCCCTGGTGATGACTACTTGAGGATGCAAACGAATCAACTCACCATTGGCAGAAGCCAATTGGGACTCCAACTCCTATAGCTCCATCTTCTATTCTTTGACTATGGAGTCCAAGCGCATCATGGTTATGCTCATCTTATCCAACGCGGCGTCGGTGTCCTCCCTGTTTTTCTAATAGGCGACAAACCTCGACTCCAACCTTTCATAATTTCCCTGTAAATCGGACACTTGGAGGTTGAGCTGCCTACGCTCCTCTACATGTGACACTTTCACCTCTAATAGCTCAAGGGCAAGTCTCTTGCATTCCTCCTCAGAGGGAGACGATGCCTGGGCAGACTCCCAGCAGCGCTGCTCAGCCTTCGCCTGCAACTGCTGAGAGAAGGCTGGGTAGAAAGCAAGTCAATGCCGGGGACAGGAGATTCTTTAGGCATTGTGACATCTCCGCTACTGGCCAAGAGGGAGGAGGGGGACACTTGGGCGTAGCCTCCTCAACCCCACTTACACTGGCCGCTGTATGAGTTTTCCCTAATGAGGAATGCACCAAAGCCAGAAAAAGGGTGGCTGGAACCCCAACTTAGATACAAATGCAATTTGGCCTTCACCTTGGCCCCTTTCCCCATGGTCGTCAGAACTTTTGTCTCCAACTACATCTTGATCAGCTTCGTCTTCCTCTTCCCTCACCTCTTCTAAGAAGGAGCCACCCCCGTCTCAGGGAGTCATGGAATCTCTATCACCGCTAAAGGAAGAGGGAGAATGGGAGGGAATAGAGACCCTCTCTTGATCTGTCGGCTACGTTTCAGCACCTGAGGTGGTCACAGGAAGGGAACTTGGCGTGGAATCTTGCCCCCATGGGTTTCAACGTTAATTTGGGCACCACCAACTAAGGGATCAGCAACTTCAAGCATGGTCATCCCAGACATGCCCATAGAAAAGGCGTCATAAATGTCTTTAGATATTTCGCTGGCACTGGGAGTTAAAGTCGGGGAGAGAAGGGAATGAAACTCAAAGGGTGGAGTACACACTGAACCAGACCCCTTAGAGGGCAAGTCGAAGTCAAAGGTCGTCACCAGGTCATTAGAGGCTTGCCTCATGAGCCCATTTAGGTTGTTTAACTTACTGAGATTTCAAGTAAATATCACCCTTTGTGGACCCACTATCATTCCACTCGAAATGATAGATGTTGTGTTAGGACTCGAGGAGGAAAAATTGGATGGGAAGGTGGATCCAACTGATTGAGGAGGAGCCAGACCTTGAGAAAAGACTGGACCTTATCCTAATGTTTATAACACTAGTCCTTCATGCTCTAGAATGTATGAAGCAGTTGATCTAGCTTTGGAGACTTTTTATGATGATTAGTTGTACTAAGATTATGCTACCATTTGGTTTGAACTTATGATGGTTATTAATGAATTGGGATGTTTGTAGTTATTCTGGCATAAGTTTTATTTTCACCCTTAATCCACTGCGAATAATACCCATGGGATGTCATTCAATTTTACACGCTCTCGAGTGACCAGAGGAGCTCCACTGAGATAATACCCCATCTCGGCTTAGGGTCATGATACGCACACACCCACACCAAAAATATATTTTCTAAAAAAACCCAATTTTGAGATTACACAGCACAACATAGAAATAGCACAGTTGAATAAATCATGGCAGTTATCAAAAGCAATAATATGCAGATGCATGACAAGCAGTTTATTGGATGGCATGACATAGCACACAATAATCACACACAACAACACAAAAGTCACAAATCCATAGTTTCACAAACCCCAACTACACGCATTTCCCATCCTCCATCCAGCCCTCGGCCCAATTTTTGACAACAACTACGTCAAATAATCTCAACACTTCTCTGGGTTGGAGACCCTTCTCAGCACAACCAGACTGCAACAAATAGCAATAATTTTCATGTTGAAATATCAAGGGTCGTGCTGGAGAGTTAATTACTATGCAGACAGGCAATATTGGAAGATCAAGCACGCGTTGACTTCAAGTGTGCCTCTCAGTTCAAGAGGAAACTGTGAGTGTGTGCATGCATGAGTCGCTACATAGATGGAAATCGAGGTTAGTTAGATATAAACGTGGCCTAAAAACAAGATACGAGTTAAGTGGCAAACAGACTTACTGTTGTGGTATTTAGAGGGGCGGAGCACGGCGGGGCTGTGGCGATAGTGATTAAACTGACTGAGCAGAGGGCTACCGGTGGGGTTTCTCTAGAAGGGGTGGCAAATCCGACATAGGTAGAGGGTTGAGGAGGGGAAGCCCGCGGTGGATGGTGGTGGTAGGCAGCTCCGCTGTGGTTATGAATGACATTGGAATGTTTTAGTTTATTCTGGCATAAGTTTTGTTTAGTCACCCTTATTTCGCTACGGTTATTGCATACTATTAGATGCATTTATAGGATGTATGGCATATTAACTGTCATGAACAGGAGTATGTAACATTGTGTTACATGTCTCAACACTCTAGGTCTTTGTTCCATCCCAAGCGGAGGTTTGGGCTTAACATGGTGGTATTAGAGCAATTATGTATCTGGGTAAAACCATGTGTCTTTAGGAATAATATGCCAAAGTATAGGTTTTGACCTTTGGATTGTGTAGGCTTGAATCTTGTCACAGGAATCGGATCTGATATACGTGCCTCACAGGATTTGAAGAAGAATGGCATGTGAAAGAAGGGAAAGAAACCCTGAAGAGTCTAATGCTCATCAAGATTCGGATCGCTATGTGGACGGAGGACGCGATTTGGCGAACGCAATTCTTCAGATGACGTAAACCATGAAGCAGCAACAAGAGATAATTCTGAAGCAAAACCAACAGTAGCCACACTCGTAGGTTGAAAGGCAGGAGAGGTGAGGTTGCTCGTACAATAAATTTCTAATATACAACTACCCTAGTTTCATGGGAGTCGAAAACCATGAAAGCCAACAAGTGGCTACTAGATCTCGAGAGGACCTTCGAGATCAACGACTATACGAAAGAGCAGAAAGTATAGTACGCTAGGCATTTACTACAGGGAGAAGCTGATATCTGGTGTGATACCAAAATGCAACTGCTGATAAGGGAATTAGGCAATATCACTGCTTTGACCTGGGATAGGTTCAAGGAGGAATTCAACAATTGATTCTTCCTGGAATTAATGAAGACCCAGAAGGCTCAAGATTTTGCCACTTTGGTACAAGACAATCTCACAGTCGAACAATATGTTGTGAAATTCATGAAGCTAGGAAGGTTCGCTTCACATCTGATTGCAACTGAAAAGATGTAGGCCCAAAAGTTCCAAGGAGGACTGCAATGCCCGATTTGCAGTTACGTAGCCAGGTTTTGCATCAACAATTTTGAGGAGTTAATTAACGTGGCTGCAATAATAGAAGTGGATCAACGAAGTGTTGTAGCCTAAATTAACCTAGAGTGAAAAACGACCTCTTCTTTCTTTGCAGGAGGGAATAATGCCAAAAGGAGTATTATATAGGGAGCTAACAAGGGCAAAATCATTATGTCAACCCCACCTACTACCTGTAAGAAGTGCGGAAAGCATCATGGTGGAGAATGTGGAGTAGGTTTAGGAGTATGTTTCTGGTGCAGTCAGCCAGGACACATGATTCAGGAGTGCCCTCAGAATGCACAAGGCCGAAGGAATGCTCCTAAAAATCCACCCAATAAGAGGCCACCTTCCCAAGCTCGCGTACATGTTATCACCCCTGGAGAGATAAATGAGGAGATTCTCGAAGATGAAGAGACGAGAGTCATCACTAGTATTTTTACTTTAAGTACCCCTCTTTAGAAATTAAATTTTATGATTTAGCTGCTAAGTATTTGGTAGACGATTACACATTAGGTAATCGCGCTATACGAATATACGGCTTGTGCTTTGTTTGGCTCCGGCGCTATGAGGTCTTTTGTGTCCATGGTGTTTGCACGCACGTGTAACCTACCGACTCAAGCTATAGTAGTGTCAATTCCTGATGGGAGCACGATCACCTGTACCCGCATGCTGAAAAACTGCCCACTAAGCCTAGGAGGAAAATTGACGAAAGCCAACTTGATCATCTTCAACCTATTAGGATTCGGCACTATACTAGGGATGAACTAGTAATCCAAACATTATGCTAGGATAGATTGCCGTAACAAGGAGATTATCTTTGAAACACCCATAGATGGGCAAATCCGTTATGCAGGAGGGACTGTGAAGGCTAAACCCCTCTTTAATTTCGACTTGCAAGCAAGAACATGCATCACTAGTGGTGCTACGACCTACCTAGCATTCATAGTGGAAGATTTTGGTAATAGTAAGGATATTCAAGGGATACCTATAGTTGAGGAATATCCTGAGATTTTCACTAACGATCTACAAGGATTACCCCCCAATAGAGAAACATAATTCATTATTGAGTTAGGACCTACCACAACCCTTGTCAATAAGGCACCTTATCATATAGCCCCTTTAGAATTGAAGGAGCAAATAGAAGAACTACTGGAAAAGGGATTCATTTGGCCTAGTTCATCACCTTAGGGTGCGCTAGTTTTGTTTGTAAAGAAGAAGGATGTAGCGGAGTATGTTAATAAATGCTCTGTTTGTGGAACAGTCAAGGCAAAACATCAGAGAACCGCTGGTGAGTTGTAGTCACTTCCAATCCCAAAATGGAAATGGGAGGATATATCCATGGACTTTCTACTTGGGCTACCAAGAACTTCAAAGGGAAATAACTCTATTTGGGTCATGGTTGATCACCTAACAAAAAGTGCTCACTTTTTGTCGGTGAAAAATACGGACCCTATGGAGAAGTTAACTCAGTTATTTGTATTAGAAATAGTGCGACTATATGGAGTTCCATAAACGATTGTATTAGATAGGGATACGGGTTTTACCTCTCGTTTCTAGCAAGGCCTTCAGGACGCTTTAGGCATCCAATTGAAATTCAATAGTGCATACATTTTTCATGAAATGAAGGATCAAATCCAGATAATAAAAGAAAGGATGAAGGCTGCCCAAGACAGACAGAAGAGCTATGCTGAACGTCGAAGAAGGAACCTCGAGTTCCAAGTTGGTGATCGTGTCTACCTCAAATTATCACCCATGAAAGGAGTTTCTCGGTTTAGGAAAAAGGAGAAGTTAAGTCTAAGATACGTGGGACCATACAAGATATTGGAAAGAGTAGGAGCAATCAATTATAAACTAGATTTTTTCGCTGAATTCCAAGGAATTCACAACGTATTCCTTGTATCTTCCCTCAAGAAGAGCTTTGAGAAACAGAGACCAATAGTTGTAGATACGAAGGATATTTTGCTACAACCTGACCTAACTTATGAAGAAATTCCTGTTCAGATCACAGATTGGAAGGATAAGGAACTATGGAATCGGAAAAATCGTCTAGGTAAGGTTCTATGGTGGAATCATGATGTTGAGGAAACTACTTGGGAGAAGGAAGTCGATGTGAGGAACAATGGCATCCATATTATTTCATCCTGTGACCCGCATTTCTCTCGTTGTTTACAATTGCACCATGGCCAAAAATGGTAGAGTCACCCAACAGACATATATGACCCCTAGTCGACTTTGGAGGCTTAGAGCTGAGCAGCAACATAGACGACTAAACCATATGATTGATACATTTTGGACTCAGCAAGAGAGAGGTTGGAGTATGATAGGACTCACATCCTTGACAATGACGGGAGAGGTAATGTCTGTATTAGAAGAGCCCTTCCACATGAAAAGCACCAACCTTATGACCCCATTAGTTGGATGGGAAAGACTAGGGTCCGATGGCTTAGACGCCATATTAGATCGACTCCTCTAGCTACACTAGATAAACCTGAGTCAAGCCAGGTAGTCGAGCAGTGTCAGGCTGAGCAGGAGCCGCTATATCTTGAACCCTCTCCCCTCGACACATCATATTTTTTTGACTCCTCATTGAGTCGCATTCGTTTCTCCGAGGAGGGAGATCCCTGGCTTGAAAGCAAGGAGATTTGACAGTGGAGGAGATTGGAGGAGCGTGTCAATGCGTTCTATGATTTTGAGGAAGAAAAATATTTTAATATAATGTATTAATGTCTTAGAATGATCATTGAAGGTTTGGTTTTGAGATTTGAAGCATGTCATGATAGGTTTTAATTCTATATTGTGTTCATCATCCAATCATGCATGGTTTGATTAAATTATCCTTAACTTATGAAGTTCTGATTTATTTTACTTAGACTTGAAAAATGAGAATTTAGAAAACCTTGTGATTGGGATAAGAAGAGAAATGCATGGTTTAATTCCAGTTTTTGAAACTTTTCTTGATGAAAAAGACTAAGACATATCATGCATGCTTAAGGACTAGTTTAATAGAGATTAAGGTTTTTAGCCATGATTAAGTGGTGGGATGAACTTGTTCACCTAAGATTAAAATTTTAACATGTCATTAATGATTATAGTAATTTTTGTAATTAAAGAAATTGATGATGCATGCGTTCATAAGGATCAATAGTTGAAATTACACACATGCATCAACTAGAGTGCATGTCACGGGTTGAATGTATTTGGACTAGTTCCACTTTGATTTTTTGAATTTAAGGACATAGATAGTTTTAGAATATAAAAAATATGAGGTTTATGAAGTTTGATTATATTTGGGGCTTATTTACAAATATTGAAAAATTAGGATCTTAGTGGCAATTTTTGAAAGTTTAGGGGTATTTTTGTAAATACTCATTTTTGAAACCTTTTGATTATGAACATCTTCCATAGTAGTCCAAAAACTAACTTGGTACAACTTTGCTTACAGACACTATTTTTTCCGAATTCAGGCAATTTGTAAGTTGGCTTCTAACTTACACATTGATAAGTTATTTATGATTTATTGATAAATGCCACATTCATGTTATAATTGTCATTTTGAGCAAGAAAAATCATGTTATATGATACATTGAGTACATGACTACTTTCTTACATGACATGTGAAATCTTCACCATTTTAGCATATTGAATGTAAATTTCATTTTCACATAAAAGCTTGCAAGATATGCACATGTCATGATCTACACTTTTTTAAGCATAACATGAAAATAATTTTTGTCATGACCCTAATGGCTAGGATGGAGAATTATCTTAGTGAAACTTTTCTGTCCACTCTGGAGAGAGTAAAAATTGAGTGGTAATGCCTGAGTTGATAAAAAAAGTCAATGGGTTTCGAATGTGTTCTTTTTGAAGAATGACGGGGAAGTCAAATGTTATGACACCTAAAATTGGTGGGTATACATGTTATAATGTTGTTATGTTATGTTACCAATACATTGAGAACGAGTCTGCAGACAACGTAGTTTCAATGTAAGTTGTACTACAATCACCAGTAGGTACTCACAGTGCATATGGAGAAATGTGACGATACCATAAGTTATGATGTTAATGTTATGATTAAATGTGAATTGCTAATAATGATGAATCATTATGATGAAGTATATTTTTTTTTACAATCGAAATGAAAAATGTTCTCTGTAAGAAAATGCAGTTTTTCTAAAAATGTTGAGAAATCTAAATGAGAGACATATATTGATTTTTATGCATCACACACATTCCATATTTATCATTCATCATTCATAATTTATCTTTGTGCATGTTGGTTGTTTAACTTACTGAGATTTCAAGTAAATCTCACCCCTTATGAGTCCACTATCATTCTATGATAGAAGTTGTGTCATGACTCGACGAGGATGGACTAGATGGACCAGTGGATCCGATTGATTGAAGAGGAGCCGGATCTTGACAAAATATTAGACCTCATCTTGATGTTTATAACCCTAACCTTTCATGCATGAAGTAGTTGATTTAGCCATAGAGACTTATTTATAAAAAATAATTGTACTAAGATTATGCTATATTATGATTTGAACTTATGATGATTATGAATGACATTGTGATGTTTTAGTTTATTTTGGCATAAGTTTTATTTAGTCACCTTTATTCCGTTGTGATTATTACATATTGCTAGATGCATTTATAAGACGTATTGCATATTCACTGTCATGAATGTGGTATGTAACCTCGTGTTACACATTCCAACACTCTAAGTCTTCGTCCATCCCATGCAGAGATTGGGGGTGTCATAGAGAGAGGGAGAAGGGGGGCTTGTAGGCAAGGGGGTGGGGGAGGGGGAGAGAGAAAGAAGGGGGGGGTGAGAGATCGTAAAGAAAACAGGCTAATCTACTGCATGTGGGTGTAAAATCTAATTTGCTGCAATTCTTACGGTAGATTCTAATGGGCTGGTGTAAAAATGGAGTAGCCACCTGATCGGCTAGGGGCTTTTCTCATATATAATATCCATTATCTAAAACCATAATATAAGTGCAAAACAATTACTAAAAGTAAGCTTATAAATTGACCTCTTGATTTATATTATAATTGTCTTAAAATAAAAAAATTTACAATATAATATACCACGTTAAGCAATGTTGATTTATTTAACAAATATTTGCATTATTTATATGGATGAATCATTTCTCTATTAAGTTAACATCACAAAGTAGCATAACATTACCCAGAACAAATAAAAGGTAAAAAACAATCAGGCAGTGAAACTCACAATGATTTGTTAATCAAATGAGAATATGAAAACTTCTATAATTAAATTGAAGTATGTGAGCTAACAAAAGTTTAAAAAGTATTGAAAAGAAAAATGGGATAAACTAAAAGTGGGTATTTGCAGGGGTGAAAAAAAAAATCGGTGAACTAGTAAACCGGACCGGACCGAACCGTAGGTTTCGGTATCAATTTCGGTTCGGTCCGATACCTGTTTCATTTTTCTCAAAACCAGTCAAAATTAATCCGGTTCCGGTTTTTTTTTTTCTAACACCGGACCGGATCGATTCATATATATATATATATATTTTAATTTTCTATATTATATAAAATATTTTTTATATGATTTTTATATTATATATGATATATATAAAATAATTTTGTATTATATGATAAATTACTAATTAATATAATATTAAATTTTAAAATCCTATATAAATAACTATATATTATCACCATAGTCTATTATATTAATAGTTATATTAATACTATATCACTATATATTATAATATATTACTATATTATTAGAAGTGGGGATACCAAGGCACGGAAGAGTCTTGACATGTGCTTCGATTTTCTTCACTATTTTAGTATGGATTTCTGTCCAATGAGGAGGATTTGAAAGAAGTCGTTTGAACAAGGGACGACATTGTTTCCTCATATCCTTGTAGAAATTAGCAACATAGTTAAGAGACCCTAAGTACTATTACTATTAAACAAGAGATTTTATCTATAGTACTATGTATTTCTAAATTTCAATCTGATTTGTTAAACAAGAAGTTTTTACTTCGTATTGATTGCATGAGTGCTAAATTTGTTTTAGAACTTAGGGTCTCTTAACTATGTTGTTGATTTCTACAAGGATATGAGGAAACAATGTCTTCCCTTGTTCAAACGATTTCTTTCAAATCCTCTTCCTTGGACAGAAATCCATACTAAAATAGTGAGGAAAATCAAAGCACATGTCAAGACTCTTCCGTGCCTTGGTATCCCCACTTCTGATTCATTTAAAATCGTTGAAACAGATGCCTCAAACATTGGTTATGGTGGCTCCTGTTGCACCACAAGTTCATCACAGTTTAACTGTGTTGAATAAACCATTTGCGTTTGATCTTGTTTATCTTTTTGAAGAATACAAACTTTCAAAAAACAGTGCTAAGCGTAAAACCTATCACGCAAAGTATTCTGAGAAAGAAAAACAACGTGTTAAACGGAAATGGAAAGAAGAAATGAATAAGCAGCAAAAGCATATTCTTTTCTTCGATTTTGTTGAAAATATTTACGTTTCTAACAACACTTTGAATGTTGTTAAAACTGATTTTGTCAAGAAAGAAGGTAAAATGGTAGTCCAGTCTAGCCATCCGCCTTTGGAGACTGTTCTCATCACTCACAAAGGGGTTGAGATATCTGCTTCACCTTTCAAAATCTCGGAAACTGTTTTCAGAGATCCTGAGAAGGACAAGATACTCAAAGAAACAAAAAAGGTTATTTCTCAAAATAACTTTGTGAATCTTGCTCTTTATACGATCGGACAACAGTTAGATCGGATTGAAGAAAAGGTTGAAAAACCTGATCCTATTCCTTTGGTTTTGAATACAGATCAACCAAAGAAGATGATTGAAAAACCTTTGATTATCTTACCTGAAAGTCGAGCCAAAATTGATTTTAAAATCCCCCAGGCAAAGACTTTAGATAAGATTGATCAAATGCTTAATGATCTGAAAAAAGAACAGCCTTCTACTAGTGCTTTGTCTAACAAAGAAATAGAAGAAGAAGTTCTCATTGAAACTACAGATGAGTCTTCTAACGATCACTCCTCTGAAGAAAAGGATCTTGATTTACTTGAAAAGAATTTTCAAGATATTGTTTTAAAACCTGAAATTGTCAGATTCTCTTCAAAAGGACCCAAACCAATGAGTCTGACGAAGAACTGGTATTCCAGGCCTACTCCTCCTGATTTACAGTTTGAAGAAAAATTTTTTCAAAGCCAATCTTCTTACTCTGCTGACAAGGTTTATGAGTGGAATATTGATGGTTTCTCTGAACAAGAGATCATGAATATCATGAGTAAAATGTCCCTTGTAGCAAATGCTTATGTAAACAACAATATCAGACAACCTGATATTGTTAAAATTTTAACACAAGGATTTTTCGGTGTTTTAAGAAACTGGTGGGAT
Organism: Juglans microcarpa x Juglans regia; assembly: GCF_004785595.1. Taxonomy (NCBI): domain Eukaryota; kingdom Viridiplantae; phylum Streptophyta; class Magnoliopsida; order Fagales; family Juglandaceae; genus Juglans; species Juglans microcarpa x Juglans regia. Next base: position 18,896,997 of record NC_054608.1, read on the forward strand.
AAACACCTGACCAGAGATGCCAAGGAAACCATTTAGAACACTGTCAAGTGTAATGATGAAGGGTTACTTATTTTTGATGAATCTATTGGATCAGCCCAGTCTGATGGAGTTAATACTTTGATTTATACAATTTTAAAACATTTTATTGGCACACCATCTGATATAACTAGCCGCATCAGCGACCAGTTAAATAATCTTAGATGTCATTAGATGTCTGATTATAGATGGTACCAAGATGTTTTTATTTCCAAAGTAATGCTTTGGGATGATAGCCAGAAGCCTTACTGGAAGGAGAAATTTATTGATGGTTTACCTCGCTTGTTTGCATACAAAGTGAAGGATGAACTTACTATTGCTGGGTCTCTTAATTACGATGCATACACCTATGGTGATATTTGTGCAGTAATCAAGAAACTTGGTATTAGTGTGTGTAATGATCAAAGAATGCTTCGTGAGCAGATGAGAAATAGCAAGAAAGCCAAATACGAAATGGGAACATTTTGTGAACAATTTTGACTTCCTGCTATAGCTCCCTCAAAAAGGAAGCACAAGTTTTCTAAACCTCATAGCGGTATCAGGAGAAAACCCTGTGATGAATTTTATAAGAAAACTTACAAAAAACCATTTTCTAAGCCATTCTCTAAGAAAAAGAAATCTAAGGATTTTTCTCAAGGAAAATGTTTTATTTGTGGCAATCCAGGACATTTCGCCGATAAATGCCCTCAGAAAGTCAAAAAAGATAAAAAATTAAAAAAGAAGCTTAATCAGTTGAATATTGATAACAATGATAAAGAAGAACTATTTCGGCTCCTAGAAATAGCTTCGTCTTCATCATCTAATATCCTCGAGTTCAGTTCTAGTGATTCGGAATATCACTCAGAAACTGAATCTCCAGATTCTACTGGTCCTAAGCTAGGTTGCAATTGTAATGATACTTGTTGTCAGACAAAAAGAAAGACAATTCATGTCTTGTCCAAATCTGAAGAACAAGAAAATCTATTGCTAACCTTGATTTCTCAAATAACAAATCCTGAGCTTAAGGAAGAATATTTTCTTAAGTTAAGAAAGGTTATGGCTCGTCAAGAACCAGGACCTCCTAAGCAAAGGATTAGTTTTCAAGAAACCTTGGAAAGATTTCAAAAGAAAAAACCCAAGGAAATTTCTACAAACGATTTACAACACGAAATAAATCTTGTTAAAAAAGAAATCGTTGAACTCAGATCAGAGGTTAATAACCTTAAGTCTAAAAATGAGATTTTAAAACAAGAATTTTTAGTGTTTAAAATCGATAAACAACTTGATTAGGATATTCCTTCTGACAATGAGCAAACAAATGATTCTGGTTCAAGCCAACATGAATTAGCTGCTGATAACCAGATTTGTTTAATCCATCATACCATTCCTCCAAAATGGTTTTCAAGGGTTACCATTGTGGTCGCCCATGATTTTCAATTTTCTGTCGTTGCTATGATTGATTCCGGATCAGACCTGAATTGCATTCAGGAAGGACTCATTCCTAGTAAATATTTTGAAAAATCTTCTGAGAGACTATTTTCTGCAAATAGATCTCAAATGAAAATTACATATGAGCTTAACAATGCTCATGTTTGCCAAAATAATGTTTGCTTTAAAATCCCTTCTGTTTTAGTCAAAAATATGTCTGACAAAGTAATTTTAGGCATTCCATTTATTTCTGCTTTATATCATTTTTTGACTGAAAAGACGGTATTACTACCGACCCTTTTGGTCAAAAGGTCAAATTCAAATTTGCATCTCGACAAGAGATTGATCAAGATAAAGGTCTGAAATCTTTGCTTTTTGCAAAACAAAAGCATCTGAATCTCCTCCAACAGGAAATAAGATACAAAAAGATTTCTGAACAATTATCTTCGCCAATTTTACTTTCAAAAATTGATGATTTTAACAAGCGTCTTGTTTTCGATGTTTGTTCTGATTTACCAAATGCTTTTTGGCATAGGAAGAAACACATTGTTTCTTTTCCCTATATCAAAAATTTTAATGAAAACACGATCCCTACTAAAGCCAGACCAATTCAGATGAATAGTCAAACTTTAGAATTCTGCAAAAAAGAAATTGCAGATCTTTTGAAAAAAGGCATAATTAGAGAAAGCAAGTCCCCTTGGTCTTGTCCAGCCTTTTATGTCCGAAAAAATGCCGAACTAGAGAGAGGCACCCCTCGTCTAGTCATTAATTACAAACCTTTGAACAAAGTCTTACAGTAGATTAGGTACCCTATTTCCAACAAAAATGACTTAATTCATAGGTTAAGTGATGCTGTAGTCTTTTCCAAATTTGACCTCAAATCTGACTTTTGGCAAATCCAGATAGCTGAGTTAGACCGGTACAAGACAACCTTTGTAACCCCCTTCGGTCATTTCGAATGGAATGTGATGCCATTCGGTCTCAAAAATGCCCCTAGTGAGTTCCAACATATCATGAACGACGTCTTCAACTCATTCTCTGCTTTTACCATCGTCTATATAGATGATTTCCTTGTTTTTTCTAAATCTATTGATGAACACTGGAAACATTTGAATTCGTTTCTAGACATCATTAGACTCAATGGTCTTGTCGTTTCTGCGAAAAAGATCAAACTATTCCAAACCAAAATCAGATTCCTTGGTTATGATATTTCTGAAGGGAAAATCAGGCCTATTCAAAGAGCTATTGATTTTGCCGACAAATTCCCTAATGTCATTCTTGACAAAAATCAACAGAGATTCTTAGGGTCTCTTAACTATGTTGCTGATTTCTACAAGGATATGAGGAAACAATGTCGTCCCTTGTTCAAACGACTTCTTTCAAATCCTCCTCCTTGGACAGAAATCCATACTAAAATAGTGAGGAAAATCAAAGCACATGTCAAGACTCTTCCGTGCCTTGGTATCCCCACTTCTGATTCATTTAAAATCGTTGAAACAGATGCCTCAAACATTAGTTATGGTGGCATTCTGAAACAATCTGTTTCACCAGGTTCTTCCGAACAAATTGTTCGTTTCCATTCTGGAACTTGGAATCCTGCACAAGAAAAATATAGTACTATTAAACAAGAGATTTTATCTATAGTACTATGTATTTCTAAATTTCAGTCTGATTTGTTAAACAAGAAGTTTTTACTTCGTATTGATTGCATGAGTGCTAAATTTGTTTTAAAACAAGATGTTCAAAACATTGCATCAAAACATATTTTTGCACGATGGCAAGGTATTTTAAGTGTTTTTTTATTTTGATATTGAATACATCAAAGGCACTGATAATTCTATCCCTGATTTTCTTACCAGAAAGTTCTTACAGACACCCAACCATGAGCTTAAGCAAGAAGAAAGGAAAAGAGAAACAGAGAGTAAACCCCCCACCTCCAATACCCAATATAAAACTCATCAAGAATGAGTCTGGATCCTCCATTGTGCCCAGTGCCTCCTCAACAGTACTGGATATCTCCAATAGGTTCACACCTCTTGGTAAAATTGTGCAACCGGCGACCTTCGCGTCTACGGTTTCTACACCTTTTGATCCATATGCGAAAGCAATCGCATCAAAAGGTCCTACTTTGATTACCTCCTAGTTTTTCCTCCCAAAAGGAAAATCTGAATATCTGAAGGAGCCATTTATTACTCATCTGTTTCATATAGAACCTAACCGTTCTAATTTAACAGATCCGTTCAAAATAGCATCTTCCTATTTTCCCCCTAATTTCCACTGGATACCTGAAGATTCCTCCAAAAATCTCCAGTACTATTCCAGTATCCTGATTCTCACCAACTCTCTTGTCATAAAACCCATTTACGATAAGAATGATTCCACCAAATTAATTTATCACAGTGCTTATATCCTTCGAGTCATGACTGAGGCCGAATGGGGAACAAACCCATGGACTCCCAAAAGACTCTCAGACTCTGCACTGAGTTATAATTATTTTGACTACATAACTGCCTGGAAACGTTTCATGTTCTTTCAGGTACCAGATATGAGCCATTCTTGGTTCATCAATTTTGATACAAGATTCAAAGGAACTTTCCCTTACTGGTTTCTCCAATGGTGGGACCAATTCGGATTAATTCCGCAGAATCTTCCTGAGCAGCTCGTCAGAGCTTTTATATTTTATCAACAAGTTGCTGGTACAAAACTGAACAGGCATTCACAGATGTTTCCTTATGAGCTCCATTTTTACAAGAACTACAAACTATCGTGGATCTTTAAATGGCCTTATGAGAAAAATCTGATATAATTGACCGCTCTTATTTCACAAAATGGTGGGATAGGTTTGGATATGTTGAAAAAGTGATCAACTAGATGATTAAAGATTTTCCTCAAATCGCTCCTGATTTGCAAGACAAGAAGGAATTCCCAGCAATCAAATCTGGTTCACCAGTCCCCGAATACCTCCTGATAGTTCGGCCTCCTAATTCACCAACTGCTTCATCAAGAGGAAAAGCCACTAGCTCATCCTCAAAGAAATCCTCTAAGTCTGCTAAAGATAATATCTTCAACAGACTTGGCAAAAAAGATTTAATAAAATTGTTGGAGCAACAACTATCTAAGTCTACGAGTGATAATTCTGAAAATGATGAGAATTCAGAAGCATCCTCAGAGGCTTCGTACAGTAATATATTTGGTCATGATTCAGAAGGCATTCCAAAACTGGAAGATGATTGATTGACTACTACTTGAGTTCAAAGAAGACCAACCATAGTCCTCTTTGAGATAATTATCAATTTGTGCCCAAACTAGCCGCCCACAGAGACAGCTGGAAGACACAGAGACGACCGAATGCTATTTTGTCATCTTGCGCCCAAAAGCAGCAGCCTACGAGGACAGCTGGAGTGACACAATGATGATACCCTAAGCCCCATGCCAAAACAGTTCTCACTGTTCCCTCACAGATTGATTTACTATTTTACTTTAATAATTATAAACAGGAACTCCTTATACAATAAAAGGAGAACCTTGTTCTGAGCTAAGGGAACTCAAAAAAAAAATCAGAACTCACTCGAGAGAAAACTTCTGACCCTCTCTACCTTGTTCTTGAGTCTCTTTATTTACCTTGATTTCTGTAAGTGCAAATCTGCACTACCTTGCACTTGTAATTACTTTAAGCTTATTAATTTTAATAAAGTTTATATGTTTTTACAATTAATTTTGCATACTCATACATGCATATGGCCGGTTTAACCGCCTGTTTATTTTGTGCTTACATAATTTAATTATTGTGCAATATATCTTGTTTTTTCCATTCCCTTCCTTCTCTTCTTCTTCAGTCAGCTTTGGCTCGGCTTTTCCTTTGGGGCTTCTATTGCTATTGGTATCAGAGTCAATCTGGTATCTAGTTGTTGTGAATTGTTTCTTCTTTGTTGAACTTATTTTGTTTTCTGACAACCCCCACCCGGAGTTTCTACTTTGGTTGGTTCAGGATCATCTTTCGACAAGTAGGTCAGGAACCCGGAGGTGTAAGTCCCGTTTTAAAGCCAGGGAGGCGAGAGTAGGGCAACTATAGGTTCAAACCCGAGGGCCGAGAGTGGTAAGTTCGCAGACCCCTGAGATGCAACGATCGGTGTTGTCCTAGGACAAAATGAGTTGGATGAATAGATCCAATTCAACAATTAGTTCCAGGTCGGCTATGCCGCCTGACATAGTTAATGAGGAAGACTGTGCTTTTGAAGCATCAGAGTCGTCTGTGCTGGGATCATGGAAGATTCCAAAACTTGATGTTAGCACGATCTATCGAACCAATTGGTTTGAAAGATCTATGCATACACAGTGTGGCGCCCCCAATCCCCCTTATATAAATACACAGGGATCGAGACGCCAGGATGGTGACAACACGGTCACACATCCCAACGAAGTGCCAGTGTGTGTACATGCAACAATGTACAAATAAAATAACGCAGCGGATAGTCAAATAAGTACCAGAATTTAAATACAAATATTTAACACAATTTATCTTTAAAAAAATAAATATACAGTCATCCCAAATATAATACAAAAGGTAAATACATAAACTGATAAAAACACATAACTCACTAAACAGGAGCAATCCCAGATCACTCCTCTAACGGAGCCAAGCTAAGGCTCGTCATCATCGTCTGCATCAAAATCTGCGATACCATAAAATGGTACCACAGGTAAGTATAAACCAAACAACTCTCGGGATAAAAATACATTAATGCAACCAACAATATAACAAAATACATTTAGCCATAAAATATCATTTTTTCCCAGAAAAATGATTATTTCCAACACACGCCAAAAAAAATCCCATTTTGGCCCAAAATAACCGTAAAACATTTTCTCATAAAATGATTCACACAAACAATCCATTTATTGGACACTGTAGGCGGGAATCGCAGGCGGGACTCTACCACCGTCCCTGCTTACCACCATCCCTACCGCGTGCACCGTAGGCGGGAATCACAGGCGGGACACAACCACCATCCCTAACGCGTGCACCGTAGGCGGGAATCACAGGCGGGACTCTACCACCATCCCTACTTACCACCATCCCTACAGTTCCTTTACACACAATAAATACTTAACAGAGCACTGTAGGCGGGAATCACAGGCGGGACACAACCACCATCCCTGCTTACCACCATCCCTACAGTCTCTTTTCCTTTTACTCACATAAAAATCCAAATCTAATAAATACATGAACATGTATGCAATACACGAAAACCCAGTTTTCTTTACAAACATGATCATGCATGCAATATGCGATGTACGTGAACAAGTCATAACCAACAACCACAATTCACAATGCAAACAAACACAACTCCGTCCACAATCCATCCGACCCCCGAAACTCCTCGGACTCAGTCCGGCAAAACAACCCAATTCACAGATAATATGCGTTAGTGCAAAAATATATTTAAATCACGAAAGTTCTTTAAGGAAAATACTTACAGTGCAATATAATAATTTCCGGAGGATCTCGAAGTTGCAAGTGGTGATTTCTGAGCAACACCACAGTGTAAAATACACTGTGGCCGTGGGTCACAGATACCCACTTTTCAACGAGGACAAACGAAGACCCAAGATTGCTAGGGTAGGGCCTAGGGAGGTCGGTGAAGCCAATGGTGGCGGTGGTTTGCCGTGGGTGGCGGCGGAATGGGCGGTAGAAGACCAAAATGCCCAAATCGGAAATGTAGTTGGTGGAGCTTCACCGGTGACGGATCGGAGGTGGGGTTGGGTCCAATGGGTTGCCAAGAGGTCGGGGATGAAGTGGTAGGAAGATGGTGGCCAATGGTGGTGCGACGGCGGCGCAACGGCGGAAGGAGTGCCGCGGCTTCGAAGAGCTACTGGTGGTTAACGGCGGCACGGATGGAGGTGAGGTTGGTGGGGTGAGGTCGCCAGCGGCTGGGGAAGCTAATGGGCTGGGCGGTGAGGGCCACCGCCGGCTCACGGCGGCGCTGGCGTGAAGGTGGCCCGCGGCTTCGTGGGGGCATGTGGGCTACCGGCGGCGAGGTAGGGGCTGAGATTTGGGAGGTGAGGTCGCCGGAGGGAGGGGGAGCTGGTCGGCTGGGCGGTGTCGCGCACGGCGGCGCGACGGCGGCGCTGGGAGGAGACGATGGAAACGGGCGGAGGAGAGGAGAGAGAGAGATCGCGCGGGAAGGAGAGGAAATAAGGAAGAAAAAGAAAAGAAAGAAAAGAAAAAGGAAGGAAAGAAAAATGGAGGGAAAAGAAATGAGGTCCAATCCTCATAACTTGGGTCACAAAAAAGATCCAACGGAGAAGATTTTAAAACCACAAGTTAAATAAAATAATTTAAACGTAATGGTAAAGTCAAATTGAAATAATTAAATCCCACGGTAATTAATTTAAATATTAAAAGCAATTTAAATGCATAACAATAAATAAATATTTGGAAAGCACATAAAAAAAATAATTTTCACCAAATTAAAATCATAGAAATAAACTTACTAAAAATCCAACCAATTTTAAAATAAGAGGATAAATTTTTGAACAATCAAAAATAATCCTTCAGTAAAAATACACTGAAATACGGGGTGTTACATCCTCCCCCCTTAAAATAAAATTTCGTCCTCGAAATTTGTAGGGCCAATCATCACCCTAGAGCAGGATACCAAATACAACCAGAACACTCTTAAGAAAATCACACAACCTCCAACACCCAACGGGCATGGATACAGCTTGCATAACTTTCCAAAACCCAAGAATAAACCACACATGGCATCCATTACGAAAGGTAAGATTAGACCCATACCTGTCGTAACTCCAGCGTCCTGAGTCCCTGGAATCTCGTCGCCAGCACTACCAGGAGTCACTGCATACACCCGAGCCTGAACTAGTTGCCTCTGATTAGTCCTACCACCGCGATGACCACCCTGATTCCCTTGGGTCCAATTAGGGCACTCACGAGCAAAGTGTCCTGTCTGACCACACTCAAAGCACTGGTTCCAACCCTGACGACACTCGCCCTCGTGGGCTCTATTACATCTACCACAAACTGGAGCTCGGCCCCCAATACGTATACCGGAAGCTGCCTGCGCTCTGGCCCCGATCCTTTGCACAAACTTCTGTGGCGACCCGGAGCTGCTCCCTTCACCATCAACGTTCAGTCGCTTCTTACCCGGAGGGGAATCTACCACAGCACCTCGCTCTCGCTCAGCAATTGAGGCCACATTGACCAACCTCTGAAAGTTCTGGATTTCCAAACATGCGACCTGCCTGCGGATTTGAGGGCGTAACCCTTCTTGGAAACGTTCAGCCCGCATCTCTTCCGTAGCAATGAGGTGAGGAGCAAACCGCCCAAGCTCCATAAATTTCCTTGCATACTGCTCGACAGTCATGTCTCCTTGAACCAAATTATTGAAATCCCGAGCCAATTGCCGTCTCACCGAAACAGGAAAGAATCGATCATCAAATTCTTTCTTAAAACGCTGCCAAGACATAGCAGCCAAGGATCCCAACTCCATCTCTAAAAGTGACCGCTTGGTCTCCCACCAATTCGCCGCTTCACCTTGCAGCATATAGCTCCCATATAATACCCTCTGGGCCTCAGTGCATCCACAGACTTCAAACGTTCTTTCCAGATCTTGAATCCACCTTCTAGCCCGTAATGGATCCTCTTCACCCGAAAAAGCAGGGGTCCTATGCGCTAAGAAGCGCTCATAGGTGCACCCGGCCTGCATCGCCCTGAACTGCTCTCCTTGCTGTGGACGAAAATTCTGCTGAAGAAACTCCGTCATCCTATTCAACGCCCTCGCCATGGCATAATTTCCATCACCCTTTGGTAATTCATCCTCGGGCTCATTAGCTTGCCTTCTTGGTCGTACCATTTTCCTGCCATAGCGTAACCCTTAACCCCACTATCAGTTTAAAACAAACTAAAAATATAATTATAGTAAAATAAATTAAAATACAACCATATCACATAAAATAAAATAAAATAAAATAAAATAAAATCAACAAAATAAAATATCATAAGACAAAAGGAATAAAACAAATAAATTACCTGCCATATAATAAAATAACTAAATAAACTAAAATAACAAAAATAAGATAAATAACAAACAATTAACGTACAATTAAAATAAATAAATTAAAATAATGTACTCTCAACAAAATAATTTCAAATCAAAATTTTAAAATTTTCTGGTACTACACCTATGGGACATGTGGTTTTACCCAGAGCCGAACTGCTCTGATACCACCTGTGGCGCCCCCAATCCCCCTTATATAAATACACAGGGATCGAGACGCCAGGATGGTGACAACACGGTCACACATCCCAACGAAGTGCCAGTGTGTGTACATGCAACAGTGTACAAATAAAATAACGCAGCGGATAGTCAAATAAGTACCAGAATTTAAATACAAATATTTAACACAATTTATCTTTAAAAAAATAAATATACAGTCATCCCAAATATAATACAAAAGGTAAATACATAAACTGATAAAAACACATAACTCACTAAACAGGAGCAATCCCAGATCACTCCTCTAACGGAGCCAAGCTAAGGCTCGTCATCATCGTCTGCATCAAAATCTGCGATACCATAAAATGGTACCACAGGTAAGTATAAACCAAACAACTCTCGGGATAAAAATACATTAATGCAACCAACAATATAGCAAAATACATTTAGCCATAAAATATCATTTTTTCCCAAAAAAATGATTATTTCCAACACACGCCAAAAAAAATCCCATTTTGGCCCAAAATAACCGTAAAACATTTTCTCATAAAATGATTCACACAAACAATCCATTTATCGGACACTGTAGGCGGGAATCGCAGGCGGGACTCTACCACCGTCCCTGCTTACCACCATCCCTACCGCGTGCACCGTAGGCGGGAATCACAGGCGGGACACAACCACCATCCCTGCTTACCACCATCCCTAACGCATGCACCGTAGGCGGGAATCACAGGCGGGACTCTACCACCATCCCTGCTTACCACCATCCCTACAGTTTCTTTTCCTTTTACTCACATAAAAATCCAAATCCAATAAATACATGAACATGTATGCAATACACGAAAACCCAGTTTTCTTTACAAACATGATCATGCATGCAATATGCGATGTACGTGAACAAGTCATAACCAACAACCACAATTCACAATGCAAACAAACACAACTCCGTCCACAATCCATCCGACCCCCGAAACTCCTCGGACTCAGTCCGGCAAAACAACCCAATTCACAGATAATATGCGTTAGTGCAAAAATATATTTAAATCACGAAAGTTCTTTAAGGAAAATACTTACAGTGCAATATAATAATTTCTGGAGGATCTCGAAGTTGCAAGTGGTGATTTCTGAGCAACACCACAGTGTAAAATACACTGTGGCCGTGGGTCACAGATACCCACTTTTCAACGAGGACAAACGAAGACCCAAGATTGCTAGGGTAGGGCCTAGGGAGGTCGGTGAAGCCAATGGTGGCGGTGGTTTGCCGTGGGTGGCGGCGGAATGGGCGGTAGAAGACCAAAATGCCCAAATCGGAAATGTAGTTGGTGGAGCTTCACCGGTGACGGATCGGAGGTGGGGTTGGGTCCAATGGGTTGCCAAGAGGTCGGGGATGAAGTGGTAGGAAGATGGTGGCCAATGGTGGTGCGACGGCGGCGCAACGGCGGAAGGAGTGCCGCGGCTTCGAAGAGCTACTGGTGGTTAACGGCGGCACGGATGGAGGTGAGGTTGGTGGGGTGAGGTCGCCGGCGGCTGGGGAAGCTAATGGGCTGGGCGGTGAGGGCCACCGCCGGCTCACGGCGGCGCTGGCGTGAAGGTGGCCCGCGGCTTCGTGGGGGCGTGTGGGCTACCGGCGGCGAGGTAGGGGCTGAGATTTGGGAGGTGAGGTCGCCGGAGGGAGGGGGAGCTGGTCGGCTGGGCGGTGTCGCGCACGGCGGCGCGACGGCGGCGCTGGGAGGAGACGATGGAAACGGGCGGAGGAGAGGAGAGAGAGAGATCGCGCGGGAAGGAGAGGAAATAAGGAAGAAAAAGAAAAGAAAGAAAAGAAAAAGGAAGGAAAGAAAAATGGAGGGAAAAGAAATGAGGTCCAATTCTCATAACTTGGGTCACAAAAAAGATCCAACGGAGAAGATTTTAAAACCACAAGTTAAATAAAATAATTTAAACGTAATGGTAAAGTCAAATTGAAATAATTAAATCCCACGGTAATTAATTTAAATATTAAAAGCAATTTAAATGCATAACAATAAATAAATATTTGGAAAGCACATAAAAAAAATAATTTTCACCAAATTAAAATCATAGAAATAAACTTACTAAAAATCCAACCAATTTTAAAATAAGATGATAAATTTTTGAACAATCAAAAATAATCCTTCAGTAAAAATACACTGAAATACGGGGTGTTACACACAGTTTTGTGTGTGTACTGTTGAACAAACTTATGCTATTTCCAAATCCTAAGAAAAATGTTATCTTTTTCAAGAAAAACAGATAATCAAATTCTTGGAGCAAGGTTTTAGATATATTCATATTGGATCTGTCTAAATTGCTGCTAAACTTTTAACAAGGAGAGGCATCAATGCATCCGTACTATTTTGCTTAAGGGATGCCAGATTCAATAATTTTGAAACAAGTATTCTCGGAATGATCCAATCCTCGCTAACGGATGGACCAGTCCATTTTAATTGTTATCCTGATTTAACACTTGCTCTTGATGATAAACATATTTTAAAATGTTTGACCTTAAACATTTTAACTTCTGGTTATGATATGCTTAAGGGTAGCAAGCCTCTTACTCTGATTTACAGGATTTATTATCGTCTTTTAAAAACGAGTTTAAATCCTAAGGCTATTGCAAAACCCATCCAGGGAAAAACTCTTCTGATCCAGAGTTCAACCCCAGATGCGGATGTTTCAACTCCAAAAATGATTTTTTGGAAAGATATAATTCTCCCCAAAAAATGGATTTTGGAAGAAGAGGCTCCTCCAATTTCCAGGAACATTGTTGAAAGTTACCCAAGTAATATTCAACAGTATTTGGATGGAACCATTAAAATTAGCTTTGATCAGACTATATCTCCAGGGCTAAGAAGAAATTCTTATGCTGGATCTAGTTCTTCTTTTGAAGGGTCGGAAATTCCAGTAAGAAGAGACCAAAATCTCAAGCAATTCCTGGAATATTCTGTTAAAACAGCCCAACCTATTAATCCTGTTTTAAAACTGAAAGGACTTTCTACGTCCTCTCAAGTTACTTCTACTTTTTACTCTGTACAGGATGTTGGGTCCTCTAAAGACCAGCCTACTCATAATGAAGTTGAATTATAATATATCATTATTTATAATCTATAATATAATTATAATATATATTATAATATACTATAATATATTATCACTATATTATTATGTACTATATATGGGTTGGATTTTAAAATATGTTTAAAATCCGACCGAATCGTACCAATTACCTTCCACGTATTTGCAGCCAAGCCCAGAAAAGCGCACAATGCATGGATTGGGTTGGTGCATAAGTAGTATTGATTAGGGCACAACTCTTAAATTTCACACTCCGATTTTCGAGTCCGTATAGTTGGAGGTTGAAACTCTGATTCGAGGAGGTATAGGATGGCAGGAAGAGAGGTACGCGAATACACCAATCTCACCGACCCCAAAGGTATGTTTCTTCTTCTTTGTTGTCATTTCAGACACGGTGGATTTTCTTCTTGTTCCTCATTAAAACCGTGAATTTTGTTAATCTTACAGATAAGAAATGGGGGAAAGGGAAGGAGAAGATAGATGATGAAGATATCACTTTCCAGCGCATGGTTGCAAAGGTTAGCGCGTTGTCTCACCCTCTCCACACCCCTCTTTCTTTTCCTTTCTACTTATCTATATTTCTTTTAAATCCAAAAAATTATTTGAGAAAGAGTCTGTGGATTTCCATAAAACTAGTTAATCTCACTTTCATTGGATAACCAAATCATTGCATATATGAGGAGCAGAGTGAAATTACACAAACACTAGTTGCTTTGTTCTTTGGGCTAGCGAAGATTTTGTCCGAGTTCTTGTATTTACTCTTTCTACACTCTCTGTCAGCTGACCCTGTGTCGATGCTCTTTTCTTCGGTTAGCACTGCACTTGAAATAACTGTATATGGGTGCCTTCTTCCCTTAAAGGCTGATTTTGTTAGACTGGATCGTAGTCGATTTGTTCGAGTAAATAAGTTGTGGTAAACAGTTTTTTTAATTCTCCAGAAACAACTTGGCTACACGTAGCCTTTCTAAGTGCTGGTGAAACAATTTATCAATAGAGCTGCTGTAGGTAAATTATCCCTGTTATTATTATTATCTTATATTTTGGAAGGAATTACACTTTTCACCCACTAATTACCACCCAGATATCACTTTGCACAAAGTTCAAAAGTCTCAATATAAATCTTAACGTACCAATATCTTTCATACTGCACCCTTAGTGAAGATCTATTCATTAAGAATCTGTCAATTGAAAAATATAGTTAGTTTCGTGTATTAATTGAAACGTTGGCAGTTTAGGGTGCAAATTGAAAAGCAAGTGTAGTTGGTGGGTGAAGGAAATAGTCCCTGCATACCCGGATTTTATGAATTTTCTAATCAATAAAGTTTGACTTATCAAAAAAGTATTGTGAAAGAAATGATATTATAGTGCATATAGAATGTAGTCCAATACCACTTGCTAGAATCTTTCTTTTGTGCTTTAGCACCTGCTGAAGGATTTTTCTATTTTCAATGAATTTATTGAACTAATTATGTTAGGAAGTAATTAGAAAATTTTGGACCTTTATGCACTAAAGCGCCAATTGAGGGTGAGGGTTTTTAATATTTTGTTAGTATTGACTCTGAATGATAACATTTAGGGTAGAAAGAGTTCATCCTGCCGCACTACATTTTTTTCTGGTGTTCTGTAGTTTTAGTCCACCTTCCTCTGCAAGTTGCTATTTTGTGCAATTCCTCGAGGTAAATTTTCTGATAACTTGCCCCGGCAGGGATATTGGCTTCCTTTACCGGGTGATTGATGCAAGCAGATGCAAGAGGTTGCAGGAGAGCGTGGAGGCTACCTGCATGGGCGTGGCGGTAACCACCCTCATCCCCCTTCTCCTTGCGTGTGCGTGTGCGTGTGCGTGTGCATGCGCTTTTGTGTTTGTGTGTTCTTTCTTTTCTATTTCTGCCTTTCAGTTCTTGAACTTCATTATATTTGAGTATGTAGCCTTGGACAGTGATGATCTACTCTATCTAAAGGAGCAGATGGAAGCAGAGGAGGATGCAGAACGCCTCCTTCGTCGTACTGAGAAACGGGCATTTGCTGCGTTTAAGATATCCTTTTATTATTTTGAAGGAGGAGAAGTTGTCTTGGTCTGGAATGAAATTTTTTGTGATGTTCAGATGTGGGTAATGCCCTTAATCTACTGCTAATTGGCTAATCTTGCTGTAGAACTTGTACGCTATCCCTGGACCCTGCTCTTATTGTTTGATTTATCAATTTATGTTTAATTTAAGGTGTCATGTGTTACTGGTTTTTATATATCTTTGATCGAAGTATCAGATGTGACAATTTTTAAGGTGCAAATGATGTTTGGTTGATTCCTATTCCCTTCCTTCTTCCTCTCCCTTTTTTTAATTTTGTTCTCCAAAATACTCAAAAATTGGGTCAATTAAGACCAAATTAATGCATGATTCTTTTTGTTCTGTGACCTTGTGTCGGTATGGTATTTTTATTCCCAGCTAATACCATTGAAATAAGCTATGGTATGTTTAATCCCTCCTTGCTTAAATAACCTTTGGTGTTAGCTACATTTTACTTCACAAACTAGTCTTCTAAAATGCTATGAATATTGACATTTTGATCTGGTGTCGAAGACACCTGTGGAGAGCATTGCTTGGTGAAGGTTGAAAAAGCCCGCATCTTCATGCAATGTTGTTCCAAGTGCATCTGTCCTTGTATCTTCCTTAACCAATGAACACAAAGCAGCGAGTTTAGCAGATTCTTCACCTGCATCAGTCCCCTTGCCACTTCGAGTTGAGCCCAAACCAAAGAGTGGAATCAGGTCTTTCTTTCTCTCCTCCCTTTCTATGCAAAATATGCACATCACCTACAATCTTTGCACTTTTTTTTTTTTAATTCTTGTGAAAGAAAAGACTTCTGATCTAGTTGCCTTTTTTACTGATATATGTATTTTATCTGGATTGTAGACAGCAGGATCTTTTGAGAAAGGTGGTGGAAATTAAACCCAAACGGCTAAGAACTTCTAGCACCTCTGATGGTAATCAATTAACTGCAGCTTCAAGTGATTATGGTCCCAAGAATCTCGTGCCCGATTCTCACCAGAAGGGGAAAGGGCAGCCTGAGGCTGACCATGGGGAGAAAGAGTGGTCTTCAACAAGATCGAATAAAGCAGAGGGAGGTGGCAATGTTGAAACTCCTGTTAGGAGTTTACTAGGCTTAGCATATGCAAGTTCTGATGATGATGAAGACTGATTTGTGAATCCATATCTATTGGTGCTACGCTATATATCCCGTTCAATGATAAGTACAATCTGCTTTCCTTCTCACTAAAAACATCTTCACTGTCTGTCTGATCGGGACTGGTGGTCAAGTGCATTGACAAAGCAACGTTAGGATATATACTGTATGTGGTACAGCCAGGTGTTGGATTTTCTTTTCAGGAATTGGTCCGCACCCTTCTGAAAGTTAGGTCCACTGACGAATGGATCCCTGTTTTGTTTGTTGGGTTGGGGGGAGAAGAAATGAACCCTTGATTTTAGAAGGTATTAAAGGTAGTACTTGATTTTGTAAAATTTTTCAAAACTCGTTTGGTCCTTAGACGTGTCAGCTCATGAATGCAATATTACTATGCCAGCTTCTCGAAACCAAAAAAAAAAAAAAAAAGGGGGGGGGGGGGGGGGGGGGGGGTACTTGGAGTCCAAGGTTTCATAGGTTGAGTTTGCCCATCCCCTTCGAGAATGCAGCGGAAAGGCTTGGTTCCACTCTGAGATGGTAGAGGGATGCTATTCATACGGTTCAAACTTAATTTTTGTTTTATTTTCTCAAGTTAAAGAGTATCAAATTAAAAGTTCTTTGGAGGTTCAAGAAATTAATTCGAAAGACCACTTTTTATTCCAAGATTATCAAATTACCTCTTCATTTGTTTTCACAACTCTTTTTAACTCATCTTATCTCATCTAATTATTATAATTTTTATAAATTCACATATTAAATAAAATAAACAATTTAATTTTTTCAAATCTTAAAAAAAAAAAACAATTAAACAAATATATTCTAATAATATTTTATTCAACTTTTAGTTTTAATCTCAATTTATTTCATCTCATCTACGAAAAGAAACGTGCCAAATCTTTACAAACGAGGCATTAAGAGTATCAAATTATGTATGATTTTGATTTAGGTTCCAAGATTTTCCCTTACTCCACTAAAATCTTTACAAAATAATCTCCCACGTTATATTTGCTATATCCCACACATATCAATTAACTCAAGTTCTACCATTTATAAATTATTCATTAGAGGTTTTTTTTATTTTTTATATAAAAAAAAAAAGACCCGACCTAAAATAACCGACCCATTTCACTGCTTTTCAGTTTCGGATTTTTACTCGATTTTTGATTTTAATCGGTTGGGATCGGGTAATTACCCGTTAGCCGGCCATATAACCGAAGTTTTACCCACATATATTAATCCATCGGTTGGGATTGGGTAATTACCCGCTCCGAGATCAATCAATCAATTTAAGGTATCTTGGGACCCATGTTTTTTATATTTTTACTCTCTAATTAATTTGTATTTTTGGGGTCTGATCAGGTTCGATCTCTAATTGACATGATAAATGATATAATATCAACCAACATCAACCTTATAATATTGTCTCCAAATATATTAATATAATAATGTGGTCAATTTCTTTTGTTAAATAAATTATATGCAAAAATTAATTTGACCCATTACATTGCATAGCACTATTAGGGGTGGGGCAGCGAGGCCCCACCCTCGCTGCCCCACCCCACTTCTGCTCTGCCCCCATTTAACGGGCGGAGCCCCCCGTCCATCAGATGTGGGGGGTGGGTGGCCCTGCCTGCAGTTGACCCCCAAGGTGGGGGTGGGGGAGGGATAGGAGCAACCCCCGCCTCGCCTTGCCCCGCTTACATATATATATAAAATTATATATATATATATATATATATAAGTATATATATAGATATAAAAAATAACCCAGGTATGAAATGACATGCCTGAGGTTTTTTTTTTTTAATATACAAATAACGAAACGATGCCGTTTTCTCAATGGAAAAACGACGTCGTTTTGTTATTTGTTTAGAATCCCTCCCGCTACATTACCCTACCCAGAATCTCTCTCTCTCTCTCTCTCTCTCGCCGCTCGGTCGCTTACGTTATGCAATCTGCATCTCCTTCGCCATCATCGTAGCTGTCGTCGTAGCCTTCCGTGACTCCGTCTTCATCTTTGTCGCCGAAGGTAAGAAACCCCAAATCTATTTTAATTTTTTGTGATATTTATTTTATAGAATAGAGATTGGATGAAGGATGGGGTTTAATCAGAGATGGGGTGGGATTTTGTAAATTGTGTGTTGTGAAGACTTGATTGTGTATGTGGTTTGAATGATTGATGAACAATGTGTACTGTGTAATCGTGTGTGAATCTGTCCGTGACTTCGTGGTTTATTTTTTCATTTTTTTTAATTCACCCTAAAATGTGGGAAACATCAAACATTTCCGAGACTCTAACATTTTTAAATGACTATTTTTTATATTTTATAAATGAAAAATGTTATTATCAGAATATAGTATAAGAGTTAGATGATTTAAGGATGATGAAAAATACCGTATCACTTTATATAGACGGATGAAATTGAGATATTAGTGTCCTTTAGAGGTTTTATTTAAATTTAAATTCCAAAGTAGAAAGACTTCGCACCATTTTAATTTAGTGTTTTTTTTATCTACTTTAACATTCTTATATGTTTATGTAAAAATTCTTTACAACTTTTATAACCCGTACGTAGCTAGCTAGGCCATATAGAATGCTATGAGAATTAACCGTAGAGTATCCAAACACATATATGGTGGGCAAGCATTGGCATTAGATTATTATTTTTTATTACTTATATTTCTCTAATGATTTTTTATTTTTTAAATACTTTTTATTTTTATTTTGATAATGTCCAATAGTGTCCAATAATGATATTCATTTTCATCAATTGAATCCAACTAAGGGTGTAAACATTTTCATTTTTTTTTTTTTAGGTTTGATGTTTGATCTTCCAACTTCCAATATATATGTTAATGCTTGGATGTTAATTGTTTGGCATGTTGCTATGTTTGCTACTTCTACTCCTACCCCTACATTTACCCCTACCCCTACATTTACCCCTACTCCTACTTCTACTCCTACCCCTACCCCTGGCCCAACACTACCCATACGGCACCTTGCCCAGCCTCCAAGCCCAGCAAGAAACCTGCTTCCATAGTTTGACTCATTTCCCGAAACTAGAAGGTGGTGACCCCAATAACCCCCAATGCAAGTGTAACCATTGTGGAAAAATTTATGGATGCCGTTGTAGGAAACATGAGACCTCACAATTAAAGATGCACTTAGAAGAGTAATGTAAAAAAGTCCATTATTAAAATCATTACAAGAGAAGAGCCAATCTAGGCTAGAAATTGGACTTAAAAAAATGGCGGATGAGACTAGTGGGGATGCAACTTTGAGGGGGTATACTAAGTATGATCTTGATGATTGTAGAAGACACCTAGCTCGTATGGTCATCATGGACAAGACACCTAGCTCGTATGGTTATCCTTTTCACGTTGTTGATGTGAAAGAGTTCCGAGCGTATTCTCGCTACTTGGAACCAAGGTTTAATATTCATTCTAGCCACACAGTGGCAAATGATGTAAAAAAAAATTTTTGGTCTGAAAAAGAGAAGTGGATGGGTGAATTGGCGGGTCAATTTATTAGCCTTACCACTAATACTTAGACATCAATCCAAAATTTTAATTATATGTCTTTAACTATACATTTTGTTAATTGTAATTGGACATTGCATAAGAAAATTATAGGATTTTATAAAATTACCGATCGTAAGGGTGAGACAATTGAGGCAATAAAGGAGTGGGGGTTGACCCGAGTTGTTAAATTCACAGTTGATAATGTCTCGTCTAACGACGTTGCATTGGAATATCTGAAGACCTATCTTAGAGAGGCAAATAAGACAATCTTGGGTGGTGAGTGTCTGCATGTGAGATGTGCGGTACATATACAGAATCTTATTGTTACTGATGGTTTGAGGGATCTTCATAACTCGATTGCTCGGGTCAGGACTGCTGTGAGATGGGTGAGATCTTCTCCTTCGAGGTTGGAGAAATTCAAGGTTGTTTCGAGGTTTGCGGACCTAACATCCAAGAAGGGCCTTTGTACTAATATGGTTACACGATGGAACTTAACATTTTTTATGTTAGAGGCGGCCCAAGAATATAAGCTGGTATTTGCACTATTGGGGGATGAAGACATCTAATATGTTAAATATTTTGATGATCACAGGGGATTGGGAAAACCCGTAGATGATAATTGGGAAATTGTATATATTTTTGTAGAGTTTTTGAGGCTTTTTTATAAGGTCACCATGAAGATATCTAGAACTTTGTACCCTACATCCCATCAATTATATCAGCAAATATGTAGAGTAAAAGAAGAATTAGATGACATGATCGCGGGTGGTCACATTAGGCTGTGAGAGATGACATTGGTTATGAGGTCAAAATACAACAAGTATTGGGGAGATTTTATTAGGGTTAATATTTTGTTATATGTAGTTGTCGTCCTTGACTTGAGGTTTAAGGTGGATGGCATGATATTTAAATTGGGCATTGCATACGGACAAGCATGGGAAGAGCTTATTGCAGCAAGGGTTTGGGAAACCTTTAGTAGATTATTTGATGAGTTTGCCGTCCTGCGGGTGGTAATATTGCGGCACCTACACTTACCCCCCACCGGTTCAAGAAGTTGAGGTTGGAAAAAGACATAGTTTGGATTGTGGTGAGAGGTTTGAACAGACCCCCTTCATCCAGAATTCTGTAGAGGCTCAGTCAGATATAGATAGATACTTAGCAGTAGAGCTTCTACCATTTTCACGAGACTTCGATATATTAAGTTGGTGGAAGGTGAATGCCGTGAAGTATCACATCCTTGGAGAGATAGCCCGCAGTCTTTTGGCCATCCCTGTTAGCACCATAGCCTCAAAGTCAGCCTTTAACACCAGAGTGCGTGTATTGGATTCAATTCGGAGTTCATTAGCTTCTACCACTGTGGAGGCTTTGATTTGCATGCAGAATTTGATCAAAGGAACTCCAATTCATGCTCCAGATGTTCTTGAGTATGAGGAGGCCGACGTCGAGGAGGAGGGTGGTGATCAGCCTGGATTTGGTATTCATTTTAATTTCATTTTCTAATTTCTTATTAATTAATTTATTTTCATTTAATTGGTATTCATTAATTTCATTTCAACTTTAATTGTTATAGTGATATATGAGACAGCGTCTACAGCTACCTTCGATGCAGTATGACTTTGTATTGGACTCACCATTGCCATGGTTTGCACAATTGGTCCCTTATTTGTTTTTTGCATTTATAATTTTGTATCATATTTTAGTATCTAATTATTTTGCTTGTATGTTTTTTAGCTTTTATATTATTAATATACATATGCCGAATTCTAATGACCGATCTATGCTCATCTGCCTCATCATCATCTCAAATTCCAATTGCCTAATCCCAATCTCATCTTGGTTAGTACTTTTAATATTTTGTATTTTAATTTTTTGAATTTTTGTTTCATTTTATAACTTTATAATTCTAATTTGTTTTATTTTTAACTTATTAATATTTTAGGTTTTATAACTTATTAACTTTTATGATCTTGATTTTTAGTCTCACAGCAATCGACACAACTCACCACTTAGTGAACTCACTGCCACAGCGCCACCCCAAATTGATCAAATTGAAAAGTTATGAGTTATAATTGTTAATTTACAATTAAGTGCAATGTTGCTACAATAGTTAATAGTACAATTTGTAATATTTAATAGTTAATCAATAAGAAATCGATGTGGTCGCAATTTTTCAACAGGAAGTATGTTGGAAATTCTCATATATACTCAACTATGCAGCTTAACAAAGAGTCTCGTTTTTGGAGAGGAATAATGGAGCTCATGCCTCAAGTGTTAAATAACTCACGGTGGATCATTTGGGAGGGTCATGTGAATTTCTGGATGGATAATTGGGTAGATGATAGACCGTTAATAACTTACCTTCCAGTTGTTGGTAATTTGAATTTGTAGGTGGCAGAAGTTTTCACGCCTACGGGACCGAATCTGCATATGCTGCGAGAGTTAATTCTGGAACAGGTAGTGAAGATGGTTTGCGATGCGGGCATTACGTTACGGCAAGGTTTGGACAAATGCGTGTGGAAGCCATTGATTAGTGGAGAGTTTAGCTCAAAATCGGCTTGGAATCTGATTTGGCGACATGGAGATATATGTCCCTGGGAAAAATGGTTGTGGCAAAATTGGCTGCCGAAAGAGTGGTCTTTCTTTGTGTGGCGAGTTAAGAGGAAGGCAATTTCGGTTGATATCATTATTCAGCAGTTAGGCATTCCGATTGCATCTAAATGTGAGTGCTGCTTTAAACCTCAATTGGAGTCTTTGAATCATATTTTCTGTGGGGGTGTAGGAGCTCAAAAAATTTGGAATTTCTTTGCTGAGGCTTGCCGACTGAGAGTTCCTAGAATTCTAAATTGGAGGGAATGATGAGTTTTTGGTGGCAACATGCCTCTATGTCTACGCAGTTGGGATGGCTTCGGGGGGTGCTTCCGACTGCTATTTCATGGGAGTTATGGAGAGCATGATGTGCGGCAAGAATGGAAAGTATGGTTTTTAATGTTGATGGTATTTTACGGTCTATTAAAATTCTAATTAGAGATCTATCGGGGAAGATGAAGGCGTTTCCGTCCACCAGCCCTCATGCGAAGATCAATCATAGAAAATCTATCCTGCCCAATTATCCCAGTTGCTTCTAAGAAGTTAAAAATTATTATTTGGCGTCCGCCGGTGAGAGGTAGAGTTAAGTTGAATGTTGATGGTGGTTCTTGTGGTAATCCGGGAGATTCAGGTGGAGGAGGGGTGATTCGAAATTTTCAAGGTGAAGTAGTGGCGGGTTTTGCTCATTCATATGGGCATGCTACTAATACCATCGCTGAATGTAGAGCGCTGCTTGATGGGCTTCGGTTGTGTAAGTATTTGGGTTTGAGAGACATTTTGGTGGAGTCTGACTCCAAGGTAATAGTTGGCTGGTTGGCTTCGGGGGTTTGTAAGTATTGGTTTCTTTGGGATTTTTGGGAGGAAATTTTAGCGATTGTTGGAGAGTTAAATGTTCGTTTCTGCCATATATATAGAGAAGCTAATATAGTAACAGATTTTTTAGCTAAACAAGGGGCACAAGGAATTAATTTGCAGTTTGAAGATGTTACGTCCATAAAAGGTCCTATCAGGGGTTTTATTTGTATGGATAAACTTGGTATTCCTTTTATTAGATATAGATGAATTTTTTGGTTTGTTTGTTGGTAAGTGAGTTGGGAATTTTTGGGTTGTTTTGTTCTTACATGAATTGTTTATGGTATTCCTCCGTCATAAGTGAGGTTTTTTTTAATAAATATGGGAAGGGGTCACTCTTACATGTGACCTCGGCTATTTAAAAAAAAAAAAAAAGAAGGAAAAAAAAAGTTCTCTTAGAGTCTTAATTTGTATAATTGTAAATTGTAATTTGTAATAGCTTAGTGCCTTAGTGATTATTATTACTTAATTAGTTAATAGTTGAAATTTAGCATATAGTTATATATATATATATATATATATTCAATTTTTAAATATATTTATTATTTTTAGTTAAATTTTGGGCCCAAAGTGGCACAAAAATAGATTATAGGCCATTTAAGGCCTAGAAAACTGAGCTGGGTCGGAGGCTCAGTAGGGGGCAAACGGATGGGGGTCGACCCCAACACCCAGGCAAATGACGAGGTACCCCGCCCTGGGAACAATTTCCCACCCCAGCCCATGTGGGGACGGGGGGAGGGGTAGGGGTGGCCCCACCCATAGGTGGCGGGTAGCACCCCCAAGCACTATGAACAAAGGTAGGTGTGTCTAAAACTTGTAAAAAAATAAATATAACTACATATATATATATATATATATATATAGAACTATATAAATATGATCACCATAGCCTAAGTTCAAACTTGTAGATGATGGGTCCTCTCTCCTGAGCAAATGGGGTTCTCTTTATGCTTCCTAGGAACATAGAGTTTTGTATCTTGGATCTTCTTGATACATAGAGCTTGGTTTTTATCTCAGCAGTTTTTGCACATACATGGAGGAGATTTCTCATCTATGCAAGGGCCTCAGGCTCACAGAGGAGGAACAACAAGAATTCTACCTAACAGAGGAGGAGTTTACGCTTGCATAGGATATCAGCAACTCGTGCCTTGTTGGACTGGTAGTTTCAGACAGAGAAGTGAATAAAGGGGCTTTCAAAGCAACGATGACTAGGGTCTGGAATGCTGAAGGTGGGATATCTTTCAAAGATTTAGGAAGAAACAAGTTCCTACTCGAGTTTCATAGCCGCATTGTGAGAACGAGGGTGTTAACTGGGCGACCTTGTTCTTTCGACAGAAACTTGATTTGTATTCAGGAATGCAAAGGCAGGCTTGCCTTAAAAGACATCGAGTTTTCTCTGGAACCGTTCTGGATCCAACTTCATGACCTCCCATTTGCTGCTATGAACAGAAGAATGGGTGAGAAACTCGGGACCAGTGCAGGGAAGGTCATCATGGTGGATGTTGATGAGAAAGGAAGAGCTTGGGGGGGAGTCCTACGTGTGAAGGTGATGCTTGATCTCTCTAAACCTTTGACAAGGGGATGTGTAATCAACGTAAGGGACGCTCGTTCCTGGATACCATTCAAATATGAAAGATTGCCCTCATTTTGCTACCACTGTGGTATAGTTCTGCACACACAACTCAAATGTTCAAGACCTGTCTCAGATGATAGTACTCACGCTACGTCTCAACTTCAGTATGGCCCCTGACTCAGAGCTGACCCATCTCAGAAGCCAACTCACTAAAAAGCACAAACAAGCAATCCAGAGGGGAAAGCCACAGGCAGTGATCGGCAGGCCAGCTCTGATGACCAAGAGTCTGGTTTTGACGAGAACACCTCTTCTCAAAAGTCAGCTGACTTCTCGCCAACAATCCCATGTGATCTTGAACAACCAGCTGCAGTTGTCAGGACCTCACTGTCCAGCAGGCGGACAGACTCTATGATTTTGGATACCAATATGGCCCTCACCGTAGACAATCACCAAGTAAGTCCTTCACCTTTGTACTCCCAGCCAGACCCAAAGATATAAACAAAAACTCCCTTTTTGTCAAACTGAAAAAGAAGAGCCCGTGGAAAGGTAGGCTTGAATGTTGTGTCAAGTATGTCCAAACCCTCTGTTGCAAATGCAACTAACAAAAAGAAAAAGAGAATCACTGGCTTGACAGCAAAACCTACGAGATCTTCAAAAAGACTCAAACACACTATGGCAGAGGCTGTTCAACAGCCCTGCCCATCTCCATGATCACCCTATGCTGGAACTGTCGAGTGTTTGGGAACCCTCAGACAGTTAGAAAACTCCACTTGTTGGTGAGAGTTAAGTCCCCATCTTTGGTTTTTTTAATAGAAAAAAGTGTAAAAGAGAAAAAATGGAATTCATTAGAAACAAGCTAGGTTATGAATGCAGTTTCATAGTGGACTGCATAGGTCGAAGTTGTGGCCTAGCTTTTTCCTGGAAGCAAAAAATTTCTGCCAATCTGATGTCTTACTCCCTTAGCCATATATCTCTCCAAGTCCAAATGGATAATGTAGCAAAAATTTTCATCATCACTGGCTTTCATGGTCAACCTATTACTGCAAAAAGAAAAGAAAGTTGGAACCTTCTAAGACAACTAAAAGTGAACCCAGACACTCCCCGGTTATGCATGGGAGATTTTAATGAAATCACTTCTCATGGGGAAAAAATGGGTGGTCCTCCTAGACCCTTTAACCAGATGGAAATTTTCAAACAAACCCTTGTCAATTGTGGCCTTGGAGATCTAGGCTTTGAGGGTTCCCTTTTACCTGGTGCAATAACCATGAGGGTCCCAACTTCACAAGAGAAAGATTGGATAGAGGACTAGCAAACTGTGTGTGGCAGGAGTTATATGATTCTAACTCAGTCTCCATCCTCCCTACCATTAGTTCTGATCACAACCCTCTTCTCATCTCAAGCTCTTCTTTTACTCCCTCTCCTATAAAAAACAAAAGAGTCTTTAGATATGAGGCCTCGTGGGCCAAACAGGAGGGTATGAGACTGTGATCAAAAGGGCATGGCAAGGCTCACTCCAATCGGGTTCAAGAGCAGATGTCACTAGAAGGGGGCTTTAGAGATGTAGATACCAACTTAGAGAGTGGTATAACATATCTAGAATTTCTCACCAACAGGCCTTAAATACCAAAACTGATCTTTTGAGATCTCTGCAAGCTTCCAATACTGGTTTGGATAATGACCAGATTCGAATTTTATAGAAGGAATTGGATGTTTCCCTAGAGGCAGATGATCTTAAGTGGAGCCAAAGAGCCAAACAGAGATGGCTCAAGAACACCAAGTTTTTCCACAAATGTGTATCGGTTAGAAAACAGAAAAACCTTGTCCAGAAACTCCAAACTGAGGTGGGGCAAATCTTGACAAATCCTAATGACATTGGGGGTGAATTCCAATATGTTTTTAGGGACCTCTTCACTTCCTCCAATCCCACTGTCCTTAACTCTCTACTGGAGAACTTCAGATCTACTGTCACACCTGAGATGCACTCTTCCTTAACAAAGGCTTACTCTCGAGAGGAGATTGAACTAGCCATTTTTCAAATGAACCCTCTGGACTCCTCAGGACCAGATGGTTTCCTTGCTATTTTCTTCCAAAACCACTGGCATTGTGACGCCCCGACTCCCACGTACAAAAACAAGGGAATCGTGACGTCAGGATGATGACAACACGGGTCACGCATCCCAACGAAATGTGCTCAAGTGTGTGCAACATGCAAAAGTGCACAATAAAAATCGCAGTGGATAATATAAATAAGTCATCTAATTATCAGAAATTTAAATACAAATATTCAAAAAAAATTACCTTTAAAGAGTTATACAGTCATCCCAAATATATTACAAAGGCAACACATAAATTGATAAAAAATGAAACTCGATAAACAGGAGCAATCCCAAATCACTCCACCAACGGAGCCAAGCTAAGGCTCGTCATCCTCATCTGCATCAAAATCTGCGATACCATAGAATGGTACCACAGGTAAGTATAAACCAAATAACTCTCGGGATAAAAACATATTAATGCAACCAACATGCATTCATAAGACAAAATCCACTTAGCCGTAAAATACCGTTTTTCCCCAAACATGATTATTTCCAACACACCCCAAAATCCCATTTTGGCCCAAAAACATAGTCTGTCATTTTCTCAGAAAATGATTCACATAAAACAAACCATTTATTGGACACTGTAGGCGGGAATCGCAGGCGGGACTCTACCACCGTCCCTGCTTACCACCATCCCTACCGCGTGCACCGTGGGCAGGAATCACAGGCGGGACACAACCATCATCCCTGCTTACCACCATTCCTACCGCGTGCACCATAGGCGGGAATCACAGGCGGGACTCTACCACCATCCCTGCTTACCACCATCCCTACAGTTCCTTTCCACATAATGAATACTTATCACACAAAATGAATACTTATCACACACCATGAATACTTATCAGAGCACTGTAGGCGGGAATCACAGGCGGGACTATACCATCATCCCTGCTTACCACCATCCCAACCGTGTGCACCGTAGGCGGGAATCACAGTCGGGACACAACCACCATCCCTGCTTACCACCATCCCTACCGCGTGAACCGTAGGCGAGAATCACAGGCGGGACTCTACCACCATCCCTGCTTACCACCGTCCTTACAGTCTTTTTTCATTTTTCTCAAACCAGTCAATCTAGTCGTTTCAAACACACTCAAATCATTTCACATGAAAATTCAATTTTCAGATAAACACATGAACATGTATGCAATCATGTGAAAATCCAGTTTTCATTTACAAACATGAACATGCGTGCAAATATGCCATATACATGAAACAACACCACAACAACCAATAATTCACAATACCAACCAAACACACAACTCCGTCCACTATCCATCTGACCTCCGAACTCCTCGGACTCAGTTCGGCATGTCCAACCAGATCACAATAATATGTGTTAGTACAAAAATACATTTAAATCACGAAAGTTCTTTGGAAAAATACTTACAGTGCTATATAATAATTTTCGAAGGATCACGAAGCTGCAAGAAGTGGCGGCTCAGCAACGTAACAGTGTAAAATACACTGTGGCCGTGGGTCTCAAAAACTCACTTTTCAACGGAGACAAACTAAGACCCGAAATTGATAGGGTAGGGCCTAGAGAGGTCGGTGAAACTAGTGGTGGTGGTGGTGGTTTGCAGTGGGTGGCGGCGCAAATGGTGGTTTTAGGCCAAAAATACCCAAATCGAAAATGGGGTTGGATGTGCTTCACCGGTGACGGATCGGAGCTGGGGTTGGGTCCATTGGGTTGCTAGGAGGTCAATGATGAAGTGGTGAAGAGATGGTGGCCGGTGGTGGCGCGACGGCGGCGCACGAATGAAGAGAACGCCGCGGCTTGGTGTTGCGCGTGGAGGAGAACGACGGAACGAGAGGAGCTGGAATTTGGGAGGTGGGGTCGCCGGCCGATGGGGAATCGAACGGAAGGGGCGGTGTCGCCGGATGGAGGCGCACGGCGGCGGATTGGGTGAGCGACGGAAAGCAAGGGGAGAGAGAAGGAAGACGTCGTGCGGGAAGGGGAAGAGCAGAGGAAGAAAAGAAAGAAAGGAAAGAAAAAGAGAAAGAGAAAAAGAAAAGTGGGGAAAAGAAATGAGGTCCAGTCCTCACATCTTGAGTCACAAAAATGATCCAACGGAAACACTTTTAAAACAGCAGATCAATTAAAATAATTTAAACGTAATGATACAATGAAAATAAAATAATTAAATCCCACAATCAATTAATTTAAAAGAAGAATAATTTAAATGTACAACAATAAATAAATATTAAGAAAACATAACAATTTAATTTTCACAATTTAAAGATCATAAAATAACCCATTTAAAATATCCGATAATTATAAAATAAGAGAATAAATTTTTGAATTATTAAAAATAATCTTTCAGTGAAAATACACTAAAATACGGGGTGTTACAGGCATACTGTTGGTGATGATGTGGAGCTGCTCTTCTAGAATTGCTCAATACCAAGTCAGGCTTCCAAGGTATCAACCATACCTTTATCACCCTCATCTAAGAAGAAATCCCCTTTATTTGTCACAAATTATAGGCCTATAAGCCTTTGCAATGTTTTCTACAAAATCATTGCAAAGGTCATTGCAAATCGTCTAAAAACCATTCTGCCTCTAATAATCTCAGACACCCAAAGTGCTTTTGTTCCAGGAAGGATGATCTCTAATAACACCATAGTGGCATATGAACTAATGCACTCAATGCAGAACAGAAGGAAGAATCACAAAGAAGGTTTTATGGCCCTCGAGCTAGATATGAGCAAGGCCTATGATAGGCTAGAGTGGTCTTTTGTGCAGCTTGTGCTTCAACAGATGGGTAGTGGATTGAGCTGATTATGCAGTGTATTGGCACTGTATCTTATTCAATCTTACTAAATGGTTCACCTCAATCACCCTTCAAGCCTTCAAGGGGTATACATCAAGGAGACCCCCTCTCACCCTATTTGTTTATTCTATGCTCATAAGTTCTCACCTTTGCATTGAATCAATCTGAACAGAAGGGCCTAATCTCTGGCTTCCCTATCACTAGAGGCTCTTTGTCTGTTAATCATCTCTTTTTTGCAGATGATAGCCTGGTTTTTTGGAAAGCACAATTGCAGGAATGGGGCAGGCTACATAACATCCTCTCTTCATATGAATCAGCTTCAGGTCAAAGGCTAAATCTTGAGAAGTCTTCAATCTATTTTAGCAAGAATACAAGGCAAGAGATCCAAAATTCCTTCCTGTCTATTGCTGGGATTAAAGCCTCGGGACCTTTTGAAAGATATCTGGGTTTACCTTCTTACATAGGCAAGAGTAAGTCAAGGGCTTTCTTTCCCATCCTTGACAGAATCAAAGCTCAAATGAGCAGCTGGAAAACAAACTTGCTATCCCCAGCAGGTAAGGAAGTCTTGCTGAAATCAGTCATTCAATCCATACCTACATATTGCATGAGCATTTTTCTAATTCCCAAGGGTATCTTGAGGAACATTAATAAACTAATGCAGTCCTTTTGGTAGGGGATTAGAAACTAGAATTCCAAGATGCATTAGTTAAATTGGAAGGGTCTTGGAAAGGGCAAACAGGTTGGGGGTTTGGGGTTTTGAGATTTTGAAGATTTCAACAAAGCTTTGTTAGCTAAGCAAGGGTGGAGGCTCACCACCAATACCCAATCTTTGGCCTCTCAAGTCCTAAAAGCTAAATATTTCCCTTCAACTGATTTTTCTTCAGCAAGAGTTAGAAGGGGTGATTCTTTTGTGTGGAAAAATATTACAGCAACCAGACTACTACTCTATGAGGGCCTTCTATGGAAGATTGGTAATGGAAGCAAAGTAAAGATTTGGTCAGATCGATGGCTGCCTATTCCAATGTTTTACAAGACTCAGTCTCCTCCCAAGGTGCTCAGCACAGAAGCAACTGTCAGCTCTCTCATCGACCAAGAGACTCACTCTTGGAACCTACCCCTTGTTCAGAGTGTTTTCATCCCTGAGGAGGCTGCTATCATCTCTAGAATTCATATTAGTCCCTACAACAGCAATGACAAGCAGGTTTGGAGGTACACTAAGAATGGGATCTTCTCAGTTAAATCAACATACCATCTCCAAGTTTCTGTGAATGATCTCAATAAGGGGCAAGCATCACACCTTACTAAACATGAGGTCCTATGGAAATTGCTATGGAAGCTTAAAGTGATTAACAAAATCAAAATGTTCCTTTGGAGATCAGCTAGGGAAATCCTTCCCACCAGAGTAAACTTGCACAAAAGGAAGATCATTGATTCACCCATGTGTCCTATATGCTTATCTCATCCAGAAACCGTGTCCCATGTACTATGGACATGTAAAGCAGCCCAGGATGTATGGAGCAATAGCTCAAGAAGGTTACAGAAAAGTAGGACTGAGGAGGCACCTTTTTATGAATTGCTTACAGAGCTTCTATCCACTCTTCCACTAGAGGAACACACTAAGTTAGCTCTCACAGCTAAGGAACTTTGGTACAGAAAGAACAAGTTTATTTTTGAATCCAAATTCGCTTCACCTCAACAGGTCTTAAAGCTTGTCTCCACTAGCATTACAGAGTTGGATGAGCTAGAAAGGAACTAGCAAAAGATAATTTATCAGAATCAACCTCCAGCCAAGTGGTGTAAACCTCCAACCAACTATTACAAATTAAATTGGAAAGCAACCATCGACAAGGTTAACTGCAGGGTGGGTATCGGGGTGTCAATCAAAGATTGGTTTGGCCTTGTGACAGCAACTCTGAAGAGCCCCTGTCCTTCCTTTCCTGATCCACTTTTGGGAGAAGCACTTGCTACCTTGCGAGCAGTGCAATTTGGCATTGAGATTGGACTGAATAATGTCATTTTCGAAGGGGATTCAAAGCAAGTGGTAAATGGCATAAATGGTTCAACTGAAGACTGGAGTACGGTGGGACTTATTTATCAAGACATCAAGAAATTACTTGGCACTTACCTTTCTTGGTCTGTTTGTCATGTACCTAGACAAGCCAATACAGTGGCGCATTGCCTGGCTAAAAGCTCTCTAGACTTATCTGAGGACTCAATTCACGTAGAGGATTATCCTCAATGTATTCATAATCATCTCTTTTGAGATATTAATATGAAGTAACCTTTCTCTCAAAAAATAAAAAACTTGTAAAAAAAATAATTTTTTTTTGAAAAGATAAAAAGAAAAAGAAAATGCTGAAATACAATAGTTTAAAAACTAAATAACATTTATGATGTAGCTATAAGTTATAACAGCCTCATTTATAATGTAATAACAACATTGACTTAGCCTTGAAAGATAACTACATAAATATTAAACACGGATTTCACTCAAATCTCAATGGTCCATTGGTTATGCCTGAAATGAAGATAGAAAGTTGCAATCAATAAATGAAAAAAATTGGTAATAAAAAATTGAATACGGTAAAAGTAGAATTTGATTCTTACCAAGAAAGGGGGTTCTCTCAACTCCATCCCAACTCTCAAGGGGCATCCGTTTCAGACTCTTAGTCATCAGCAATTATGTTAGGATTCACAATTAAGTCTATAAAATCATAAAAAGTAGAAGTTAGAAACATTAACAATAATTAAATAATCATTTAAAAGCATATAAAGTTACCTGATTCAAGCCTATAGCTCTCGGCATCAACGTCAATGGTATCTAGTCCAATGAGCGTTTCACTTATCCAATTCTGTGTGCAAACGAGGGCCTCCACGGTTGACGGTGACAATGAACTTTGATAAGCATCCAACACGCGACCTTTAGTGCTAAACACCGACTCTGAGGCAACCGTAGTGATAGGAATGGCTATCACATCTTGGGCTATACTGGAAAGGACTGGATACTTGGTGGAATTAACCTTCCACCAAGTTAATAATTGAAATACAGCACTAGGTGCCTTGACAGCTTCCATAAAATATCATTCAACCTCAGATGTACATTGCATAATATTCGTTGTTGTAATGAGTTGATGATATTGCTGCATAATACGATGGCCTGTAACCCCTATGGATGAGTCAGTATCATCTAAGGATGCCGTCGACCCTGTCAGCCTTGAATGTGAGGAGCTACCAACTACGGATTAAGGCTGATAACTATTGCTGTAGTAGGTCATCAATATCACTTTTTAGCAATCTAATAAACTCTGTAGCCTTCACTGCCCCGAGGATAGAATTTATCCAAAATTTTAGAACGGCCAACTTATATCGGGGTTCAAGGATCACAACCACAAATTGTAATCTATATATCTTCTCAATATTTCCTCAATATTTATCATATTTGATCTTCATCCTCGTAGCCATAGCAAATAACAATCCCCTAGAGTCAGCACAACTATTTTTCAAGTGGAAGTGAAGCTCCGAGAGCTCACTGAAGTACAAGTTCTAGTCGTATATTTGGATTTGGCATGGTTATATCATAAAAAACTTTGAAAAATTCAACAAAGTACCTCACAGTAGTCCAATGATGCGCCTCGGCGCATCGAGCCCCTGTCCTGCTGGCTCCAACAAAGCATACCTCAGGCCCCCATCCTCAACCTCCATCCTCTTGAATACCATTTTGTACTTCTGTGCCACATCCAACATCATGTTTGTAGAGTTCCATCGAGTTGAAACGTCTAAGCACAACATACTAGAATATTTAATCTTAAGATCTTCTGCTATTGCCTTAAACTTAGCAAGCCTTTGGGGGGAACTCCTCACATATCGCTCAATGCTGCGGACTTGAGTATTGGAATCATCAACCTCTTTTAACCTCTCAACAACTATGGGTTGGTGATATGAGTACAACATCGAACATGAATAAACTCGTGGGCCCAAATGACATTATCTTTCACCGTTGTGTTTCGTTTAAACCAATCAATTGTTATTTCATTGGCATTGGCATTGTCAAACTGTAATATACAGTACTTTTCAAATTCTCAAATCCTTTAAACAATCATCCATCTTTGCCCCAATGGATGCACCTTTATGATCCACAATTTCTTTGAAGCCAATAATTCTTTTATGCAAAATTCACTCACTGTCAATGTAGTGTGCTGTGATACACATGTAGCAGATGTTAGGTATGGACGTCCATGTGTCAGTCGTAAATGACACTCTATGGCCAGTGGTAATAAACATCTTCCTCATTTCTGCCTTGTCCTTCACATGCCTCTTCATACAATCTCGCATCACCATATACCATGATGGAATGGGAAATCGTGGCTCAACAAAGTTTAGAAACTTTCGAAATCCTCTTTTCTCCAAGGAGCTCCAAACTCTGACTTCGACTTCGACTCCGACTCCTTATTCAGAGCTACTCTGACCTCTAACTCCAATTTCCGACCACTCTGACTCCGTCGGAGTTGGAATCGGAGCGGATGTCGGGTGAGTCAGAATTTTTAGAATTTTGCAAAGCCCTACTCTTGACGACTTCTCTCAATCTCATGGACAGACTCTCTCTCTCTCTCTCTCTCTCACAGTGCTAGTCTCGCGCACACTGATCCCCAAACACCACACAAAGGAAGAGAGCCATCAGTTCTCAAGAATGCTCTAAAACCCTCTCTAATTTGCAGTTCCATCAATCTCACATCAAAACACTCCCTTTAGCCGTGGAAACACTCCTTTTGGCCATGGGCGCTAGAGAGCTTTGCTAGATAAACTTATGGGTGCAAGTATTTCCATTAAATCCTGATCGAGAACCAGCAGTGACAAGGAAAAAACCTAGAAAACAAAGGGTGAATTGAATGGGAAAGTGAAGTATGAGATCAGTCGAAGTCAAGTGAAGAGGAAGAAGTGAGCTGGAAATGGCATCGTAGGAATAAAGTGAAGTGCAACATTTTTTAGGAAAAGCAAACGAGGAGTTTAGTGAAGTTTTGGAGAATTCTTGGTTGCTTAGGGCTGAACACACCGTTTAATGTTTATGAGTATTTAGTGTCCTATAAAGCGCAATGTTTGGGATTTAGAAACACCGAACGGTGCGTTTTAGTGTCCTTTTACATTTTAGTTGTCTAGGATCTCTTTTATTTTCAAATGGTCAGGATATCAATCTTAGAAGTTTGTTAGAGTCCATAGGAGAGAGAGAGAGAGAGAGAGAGAGAGAGAGAGTCGAATATAGTGGAAGGAAGGTGTCATGGGTGCTTAGGGTCGGGTTCTTGAAGAGGAAGAAGGGTTGTGTTGCTATGAAGAGGGGTAGCAGGAAGGGGATGAAGCAATAAAGACTTTAACTGCGATGGGGATGAAACGGGAAGTTTTGTGATACACTGCGTATTGTAAATAGAGGGTTATTGGTGTCGTTTTGTTTGTGAAGTCCTGAGTTTTGGTTTTTAGTTAAACGGTGCGTTTTGTCTTTAAGAGTCATAAGGTGCGTTTTACATTTTAAGTCCTTGCATTTTGGTATTCTTTCATGCTCTACGTGTATAAAAGCAGTGCATGGCCTGTGTAAACTTGATACTTTTGATCATTGAGCTTAATATGATTCGGAGGTTGAGAATTCCTCAAAAATTCTCTATCTCACGAAGGGAATCTTGCATTGAAGTCCAGTGCAGTTGGATAGTTCTTCTGTGCTCTGGTGTTACGGGTAGTGCAGTAGTGTTCTTGAAATCAAGAACATTACAGAAGGAACAATGTAGGTGGAGAGGACATCCCGATTGGTTAGCCCCCAAGGTGGGCCTAGGCCCTTACTTATGACCAAAGCTTGCGTCATTTCCGAAAAGCCTAGCTCAATACCAAGAAAATCCAGCCCATAGCCAATATCGATTGGATAACTATCCAACGGTGGCAAATGATAGAAACGGCTATCATTCAAATTTACTAATAGATGAACCCTCACTCCAAGTTTGAATTCGAATAAATGATAACCATTATCAGATAAGAGAATAACGATAACTCATGGAGCTCTATATAAGGTAAGAAACTAGGTATGTAAATGGATTGGATTATTGTTGTTGTTATTATTATCTTCAAGTCACTGACTTAGGCATCGGAGGTGTTCTCCTGAACTCCCAAGCTCTTTACTCTTTGGTTGTAGGTGATCGTGAGGTGATGGCGGTGAAACACGTCCACAACAATTGGCGCCATTTGTGGGATTTCCTAAGTCTTATTCTTAATGTGCTTTTCACATGCCCATCACCACTCTGTCTCAGGCAACTAGAAATCAGGGAGAAACTTCACAAAATATGGAGGAGAGACTTGCAGACATGGAGGAGATAATAAAGAAACTTACTACAGAGGTTGACTCATTATGAAAGGAAATGAGACTCTCAAGTCACGAAACAAGCCTTCAGGAGAGGATGCGACACCCAGTCAGGCTGACAGGGTAGAGATGGAGGCAAACAGTGTGAGCAAAGGCCATTAGGAGGACAAGGAAGCGAAAAGGCTGCACCACGACATATGTAGCTTGATGGATAAATATAAGGAGATGGCCAAAATGATAGGAACGTCCTCTTCGGTCGATTAGTTGCTGTCCAGCACAAATCTACTGTTCTTTGTAGAAATTATGAAGATGCCTCTGCCCGTAAAGTTTAAAGTCTTGTCGATAGACCTGTATGATGGCTCAAAAGATCATATGGAGCACCTTGAGACTTTCAAAGTCCATATGACGCTTCACGGATTCCTGAGGGAAATTGCATGCAGAGCTTTCCCTTTGATTCTAAAAGGATTGGCGAGATGACGGTTTGGTGCACTACAACCAAATTCCATAGAAACTTTTGAAGAACTGGGCCTACAGTTCTTGACGTAGTTCATGACGAGTAGAAGGCACAGGAGGCCCGCCGCATACTTATTAATTGTCAAACAGTGAGAAGATGAAAGTTTGAAAGCGTATTTGACACGCTTCAATAAAGAAAAGATGACAACCAATGATCAAGACGAGAAAATCATGCTAGCAGCATTGCTGGGAGGTATTTGGCCAATGAGCCCTTTAATGGCCGAGCTGGCAAGGAAAACCCCTTCCACTTTACGAGAATTCATGGACAAGGCTGATGATTTTGTTACTGCTGAAGACACCTTGATCTCCTTAACCACCCAACTAGAAAGAAGAAGTAAACAGGAACTAAAAGGAGGATAGAGGAAAGACCAAGATGGAGGTCAAAAGGCGAAAAGAGACCAACAGGAGTTAAGGCGGGATAGTAATTTAAGAAGACATAATGGCAGTTATGTGCACTACTTTGAAAAAACAAAGGAAGAAGAACCAATCAACGATAGCGTGAGACAAACTGAGAAGTACTGCACTTATCACAAAACAAAGGGACACAGAACTGAGGACTGGTACAACTTGAAACAAAAAGTAGAAGAGATGAGGGGTAGTGGTGAGTTGGAATGCTTGATCACCCAGAACATCACCCCCCCCCCACCCCCCCCCCTCCCCACGATGTACGAATGAATGAAAAATCGAGCACAAAATGCAAAAAAGTAAAAGCCCTAGGCGACGGGAATCACCAAGAAGGGAGAGGAGGTCAAATGAACCTCAAGATCAAAAAACGAGAGCGGATGAAAATCGCAGAAACCCACGTTTAGGCGAGATACACATGATCGCCGACGGGTATGTAGGAGGCGGCCCAACTTCCTCAGGAAGAATGGTCTATGCAAGATGGGCAAGATATGAAAAAGTTTATAATGTAGAGAGGCCCATCAAATAGCCCCAAGTACAGGTGTCCCCCATAATATCTTTTGGTGACAAGGATTGCTGAGGAGTTGTATATCCCCATGATGATGCTTTGGTAGTAACAATGCTGGAGGCAAATTTTACCACCAGGAGGATATTAATTGACAATGGAAGTTCAATGGATATCCTATTCTAGGACGCTTTTAGCAAAATGGGAATCGGCGAAGATTAGTTGAAACCAGCACCAACTACGTTGAAAGGGTTCACTAGAGATGCGGTACAACCGATGGGGTCCATTACATTGCCAATATCTATAGGTGTAGACCCTTATGTCGCCACGGCGATGACTGAGTGTTTAGTAGTGAGAACTCGATCAGCATATAATGTGATCATTGGCCGACCCATGTTGAATGCTTTAAAGGCTATCACCTCGACCTATCATCTAAAGATGAATTTCCGAACGAAAGTTGGAATAGGTGAGGTGTGCGGCGAGCAAGTCTTAGCTAGAAAATGTTATGTGCAAGAACTCTGATAGGGGTAAGGAGAAGTCTATGTTGTAGATACTGAACAACACGCGGACCTCCCGCTAAGACCCTAGGTAATGATGATGGAGCTAGAGACTAGAGATGAAGATGCTCTAAAGCATGGGGAAGCAAATGAGCCCCTGAAGTTGGTCACTCTTTTGCAGAATCATCTCAAGAGCCATGTGCAGATCGGGACTAAATTGGCACAGGAAGAGAGACAACAACTAATAGATTTCCTTCTAGACCATAAAAACGTATTTGCATGGAGTCATATATATATATATGCTTGGGATAGGTGAGGAGGTCATTGAACACAAGTTGAACGTAGACCAAAAGGTGCATCTAGTAAAGCAAAAGAAGAGAAACTTTAGCATTGAGAAGTACGAAGCAATCACGAAGGAGGTGGATCGATTATTAGCAACTGGATTTATCCAAGAAGCACAGCATCCAGAGTGGTTGTCCAACGTGGTATTGGTGTAAAAATCCAACGGGAAATGGCGAATGTGCGTATATTTCACCGAACTCAACAAGTCTTGCCCAAAAGACAGTTTTCCATTACCACTGATAGATCTAATAGTAGACACAACAACAAGGCATAAAATGTTAAGCTTTATGGATGCCTATTCAGGATGCAACCAAATCAGGATGAAGGAGGCTGATCAAGAGAAAACCGCTTTTATAATTGACCAAAGATTATACTGCTATAAGATAATTCCCTTCGGCTTAAAGAACGTTGGGGCAACTTACCAGAGGTTGGTGAACAAAATGTTTAAAGATCAGATAGGGAGAAACATGGAAATATATGTCGACGATCTACTAGTGAAAAGCATGGAGTTTGACCAACATGTGGAAGACCATATGGAGGCTTTTCAGGTTTTATGTCCGTACCAAATGAAGCTCAACCCAACGAAGTGTGCTTTCGAAGTGCAATCGGGAAAATTCCTCGATTTTATGGTGTTAGAAAGAGGAGTCGAAGCAAATTCCGAGAAACTTAAAGCAATAATAAAGATGAAGTCGCCCACAAACTTGAACAAGGCACATAAGCTGAATGGCAAGATAGCAACTTTTAACAGGTTTGTATCCTGATCAACAGATAAATGTCTTTGTAACAACTCGATCCTAAGATTAGGCCATAAGATAAGTTTTATGTATTTTTTCATATAACTATAAATATTCTATTATTATTATTATTATTATTATAATTTTATCACATTTTACATTTATTAAGTTTAATAGGATTATTATCATATTATTATTGGTATGACTCAATTTTACAATAGCCACTAGAGTTCTTTTTGAATTTAAGCCTTATTTCTTCCTATCTCCACCGGTAAGCTTCATTCTTATCCCCTAATTGATAAATTCAAATCCTAATGGGAGACCAACTCATATCAGAAAACCCTATATATAGCATCCCTATCATCTATAAGAAACCCGAAGCCTCTAATTATACACACAAAAATCCCTAGAGAAAGACTCTTTCACGTAGAAGAGGAAAACTCACTCCCACAAGCACCACCACAGCCTCCCTCCCAGCAACCAATAGCCACCTCAATAGACCACCTTTCCACGGCCATAGAAATGCTAACCAGCTCAGCCCCGTCGAGCCCACTCCTTTTCGGCAAGCCCACTGTCATCCGCCACCCTCACCTCCCTCTATTTCTCTCGGTAAGCGTCGCTCCCTTTCTTTGACTCTCGCTCCCTCTCTCGGCATCGCAGCATCCGGCCCAGAGGAACCCAGTCGCATCGCCGGCACCTCCATCCACCCCAGAGCTGCCATACCATGTCGTTTCCTCTCAGTGAGTATCGCATGTCTCTCTTTCTCTCCCGAGCCCTTTGTTTCCTTTACGCACGACATTTCCTTCATTATTTTGTTCCATGTATTTTTATCTCCAGACCCTTTGATTCATAACGGGCCCTTGGGCCCTATGCCCATACGGCCAGTGTTTTTCCAAAGACAAAGAATGTTGGGCTTACTTTTAAAGGGTCTTGTAATTTTAATTGGGCTTGGACTCTTGAGGGCTTGAGTATTTTATTTGTTGTTGGGTTGGGCTTAATATTTTAAAGGTGAGTTTTTTCTTAAATAAATATATTAGTCAAAGGCTCATTTTTATAAGAAAGTGTTGAAAGAATTTAAAGTATACTATTGAGCCTAATATTTTAGTTAATATTTCCTTTGTCTATTTAGTAGGATTTTAATAAAATTATT
This sequence comes from Juglans microcarpa x Juglans regia, assembly GCF_004785595.1. Classification (NCBI taxonomy): domain Eukaryota; kingdom Viridiplantae; phylum Streptophyta; class Magnoliopsida; order Fagales; family Juglandaceae; genus Juglans; species Juglans microcarpa x Juglans regia. Next base: position 18,936,830 of record NC_054608.1, read on the forward strand.
ATATTATACTTTAAATAGAAAAATTAAGGAATATCTTATGAGTTTTGAATAATTATGTTAAGAAATGAAACCTATTTTACGAATTGGGGTTTTTATGACTTATTTAAAATAGCCCAAGTATTTTACTAAATTATAATATGCTATTAGTAATTAAGTAATTTAAAATATCAGGATTTATTGGTTATGGTGTTAAATAAAAGATTTATTTGACTATCTTCTAGATTATGAATTTAATTAAGTAGGATATTAGTAGATGTTGTTTCTATACAGATTTAGTGATAGTTAATATTGCATATAGGTGATGAGCTACGAAGTGAGATTCAAGAAGAAGTGCAGCGAGATAAGTAATTTGATCACAAATAAGGATCATCATAGTTCAGCTTATATAGATTATTATTAGCGCCAGTTATTTGACAACCATTTTTTTATGTACCACTCATGTCATATGCAAATATGTCATCCAACATAGCATACGATCATGTCATCATTTTCTATCATGTTCAGATTCAAAAATTATAATTATGTATGTATTATGTCATGCATCTTATGTGCATAAGACACATAAGTTATCTTAAGTTCAAGTGCATGATAAGATCAAATCAGCTAATCAGATGATCATTTAATGCATGGTACCAATGCAGTTCAGTTTCAGGGTGGATGTGCAAGCCATGGACTCAAGCGTGGTCCACCATAGTATGCTAGAATACTATCAGCGGCTCCCATTCGGTCGCCGGACGTGGGGCCGATGTCTAACCTCGCACATAGGGTTAAGTGTGTTGGTCAGTTAGATCAGTCAATTAAGTTAGATCAGTCAGTTAATTAAGATAAATCAAGTCATGAGCATGAGCATTAGTATGAACATTCATATTTTAAACTCTCAGCATGAAAACCTTTTATGAAAATCTTATATTTATTATGCTTACGTTGTGGTGGATTTCTTGTTGAGTCTTCGACTCATTTTATTTTATTTCATATTTTTAACCACCAAGGTGATGATGATGAACATGAGCAGACATGCTAGGATTAGGAGCAGTTGACTTAGTTTCAGACCTTCTAGAATAAAATTGCTTTTTTATGACATAAATTTTATTCAGTTTATTCATTTCATATTTTTGGAAGACATTTTATTAGACATTTTTTCTACAAAATAAATCCTAAGTTTATTTATTAAATATGAAATCTCTTGCCTGGTTTATTTTATGAAAACACGTGATACTCCTAGCCTACGGGAAGGGGTGTTACAGTCTTCCTTTCTTTCAGACGAGATTGGGATGCCAAGTGTGAAGAAGCATTTACTCAGTTAAAGGAATATTTAGTTAAGCCGCCATTACTTAGTCACACCAACCCAAGAGAGCCATTATTGTTGTACCTAGCAGTGACTCCGGACGCAGAGTTAGTTGCATTGGTGCGAGAGGAGGAAAAGGACCAAAAGCCGGTGTATTACGTAAGTAGAGCTCTGAGAGGAGTTGAGACCAGATATTCAAAGGTTGAGTTAGTCGCCTTCGCCATGGTGGTAGCAGCAAGGCGATTATGGCCTTATTTCCAAGCCCATCCGATAAAGGTGATCACCTCATCACCTCTACATAAAGTATTGCAGAAACCAGACACCTCGGGATGGTTGGTCAAATGGTCAATTGAACTGAGTGAGTATGACATCACGTGAGGTAGTGGCAGTGAAACACGTCCACAACAGAAGGAATCATCTGAAAATCTGTTTAAGTCTTGAATTGTAAGGAGGTTGGGTTTCCCTTAAAGAAATCCCCTTATAAATACAGTGTGACTCTTTTGAGCAATTTTACAAACACCTTCCATCCCTACTTTCATTTCATTACCTTATCGTTCATACACCTGCCATCATTACTTCCTAGTTACATACATTAAATACAAGAGAATTCTATCAAATCCTATCTCCTGTTTTGTCTGGCATTAGTGTAAGAAATATTTGATGTTTCTTTATGCGTGTATGAAAATCTTGGGTACATTTAGGGTTTTGATTTTTGTTCTTTTTCAATTATGATTTTCTTCAATATGGAATTCAAATAATGGCTCTTTGGTTGCTTTTTTTATCCTTTTTATTTTGACTTTGGTGAATTTTTTAGCTCATAATTTGATGGAGGAAGAGAGTAAGGGATTCGAGGAGATTAACTAGGACAATAAGGAGGTTTGTGCTTGCTCTATGGTTCGATTTTGTCCACATGATTTCTTCTTCAATACGCATTGTGATCTAGGTGAGCTGAAATTAGTTTTTACCTTATTTTGCTTGGTTTGAGATTCTGTTTGGTTGCTAAGAAAACATGGGAAAATGACAGATTTCTTCTTTCCAGCTTTTCATTCCCCAAAAACAAAAACAAAAAATAGAGTCGAAAAACCCAATTTTCTCGGAATGTATTTTGGTTTGGGTAACCGCCCATTTCAGCCAGTTTGACATTACTATTTTTGGAATCAAGTATTTTTGGGTCAGATCGGAACATCACATTTATGGACCCGGCCGGATGAACAATCAATTGTTTATAAATAGGGGACCGCATTTACGAATTTACTCACTTCAGATTCTTTAGAAATTTAGAAAGAAAAAAATGAATTCCTTTATTTTTGTCTTTTCTTCTCTCTTTGAGCTTGGGCTATTTTATATTGAATTTGAGAATCTTCTTTTGTATGTACTTACATGAAGATTAACAAGAATTGACATTATCATATCTTGGAAATAAACTATCAAGAAACTTAGTGCATACTCAAATTAGGAGGTGACATAATTCTATTATAAGGAAAGCATTCCTCTTAACATGCCTAAACACCGAGTCCCCTCTTTCTAAATTAATATTTTTTTTTCATTGTTCTCTAGCTTAAAAAGTGGAGCGCCAAATAGAACATCATAAAGAATGGGCCAAACCCACATCCAAAAAGGCCAGCAGATCAAAGGCCCAAGGCCCACGATCAACAGCTAAAGGACCAACAACCATAACGCTAAAGTATGGAATTGAATTTTAAGTGTCATTAATTATTAATTGATAACATAATAGGCAAGATTATGGACGGCGTGATCTCTGCCCACAATACTCGCCAAGGGTATTAATTCCCCCAACCTCCCCAACGTAATGGATGATTCAGTGCCCTAACAAGCTGCATTCTAGCAAGGATTAGAGAAGGTAGAGCCACAAGACAAGCCTTCTCACTCCACCACCATTGCAGATAAATAGAGGTCCAAGGACACGCTTGAGGTAACTACTAAACTCCATATACTTCAAATATTGTCCAAAATATATACTGATTTAGGCATCAAAGGTGTCCCTAACCATCTACTTTCTGATTGCAAGTTACAAGAAATCATCGTTAGAGCTATGAAACACATCCACAACATTTGGCACTGTCTGTGGGATCTAATTTTTCTATATCTCAATGTGCTTTTTGTATGCCTGCGGCAGCATGCTCTCAAGTAATCTGCAATCATGAAACAACAACAATGAGCAATCACACAGACAATATGATGGAAGGAAGATTTATAGATATGAAGGAGAAACTAAAAAGGATGGCCTTGGAGATGGAGAATCTCTGACAAGAAGACGAAGCTCTAAGGCAAAAGAGTGTAGAAAATGTTGCACCAAGCCATATTGAGAGAAATGAGGCAGAATCACAAATCACAGGCAAAAAAAATCCCAACGAGGAAGACAAGTGGAAGATGCACAAGGATTTAAGCCGCCCTAGGAGAAGTACGAAGGGATGGCTAGGAAGATCGACACATCTTCCTCTATTGACAATTTGCTCAACAACGCCGACTTGCCAAACAACAATGAGATAATGATGGTGCCACTCCTGCCTACATTCAAAGTTTCACATATGGAATTGTATAAGGGTCTAGAGGTCCTGTCGAACACTTGGAGACATTTAAGGCTCACATGACACTCCTTGGTTTCCCTAGAGAGATCGCCTGTCAAGCCTTCCCCTTAACTCTAAAGAGCGTATCAAAGGGATGGTTCGAAGCCTTGCAACCAAACTTCGTTAATAGTTTTGAGGAGCTCGCTAGGAAATTTTTGATGCCATTCATGGCTAGTAGAAGGAGAAGGCGGCCTGCAGCATACCTTTTAACTATTAAACAACGAGAGGATGAAGATCATGATCAATGCGCTCATGGGAGGCGTGTGGCCCAAGAACACATTTATGGTAGTGCTAGCGAGAAGAACTCCAACTACGCTGCAAGAGTTCATGATATGGCTGATGATTTCGTTAACGCCGAAAACACTATCAAGGCTATAACTGCCCTAATAAGATCTGAGTTGGAGTAAGCAGATAGAAGCTCCGAAAAGCCAAGCAGCAAGAAGGCACCAGAAAGGGCCAAGAAAGGCCAATATGACAAGAGAAAGGACAAAGGCATGTCTTCTAGGAATCAACGTTCTAGACTTGCCCACATAAATTTGAACGTGAAAGCAGAAAGCGAAGCGCGTACATGGGGTGATGGCAACCAAATCAAGAGAGGCTGTCGTTTCTGCAGCTACTACTAGTCGGAGGGTCATAAAATGGAAGACTGCTATACCCTAAAGAAGAAAATAGAAACAATGAGGAAGAATGAAGAGTTGGAACGGTTGGTCACCCAACACTCAACGCCAAGAGGGCAATCTTCGGGCCAGAGGATGGAGCAACCTGGAGGCCACACTAAAGCGAAAGTCAAAAAAGATGCTAGACCACAAGGGGAAATCTTGAGGATATCCCTCACTGAAACCCAACTAGGGACAATGCCCCTTTGGGGGAGATCTAAACGATAGCGAAGGATTCCCTGGAGATGGCTCCATTTCCTCTAGTAGAAAGGCAAAAGCGCAGAGCGCCATATACTAGGAAGTGTTCTCAACGGAGAGGCTCCCAAAACAAGCAAGAAACTTGAAGGTGGTCTCCATGTATTTTGGCGATGAAGGCTACAAAGGGGTTCTGTACCCCATGATGACGCACTGGTGGTAATGTTGCTAGTCGCCAACTCTACCACTAGATGGATATTAATCAACAATGGCAGTTTGACCGACATCCTTTTCTTGGATGCCTTTACAAAAATGGGGATTAACCCATGCTGACTGCGCCCGTCACCCACACCGCTAAAGGGATTCACAAGAGACGCAGTTCAACCCATGGGGGCCATAAGCCTGCCTGGTTTGTTGGTAAAGGACCTTGCACCACCACCATGACCGACTTTCGAGTGGTAAGGGCTGTCCTTCCTTTTACAACGTTATTCTTGGCTGCCTGATCTTGAATAGCTTGAAAGCCGTGATGTCCACTTATCACCTGAAGATGAAGTTCCTAGCGGATGTCAGCATAGGAGAAGTCCATGGCGAGAAAGTACTAGCATGAGAGTCCTATGTACAAGAGAACAAAAATGGAGGGAAGGATGTACGAGTAGAGAAAGGCTCGGGTTTTGGTGAAACACGACTGTCGCCACTGCCAGAACTTATTGACCAGATGGAGATAAGGAACAAACAAAACTAGAATGAAGCAGAGGCTAACGAACCTCTAGAGTTAGTGACTTTGGACCCAGATCATCTTAAAGTTACCGTAAGAATCAAGACTAGAATGGGGCCTGAAATACGTTGGCAGTTGAAGCAACTTTTGTTTGAACAAAAAGACGTGTTCGCCTGGAGCCATGAAGACATGCCCAGGATAGACAATGAGGTCATCAAGCATTGTCTCTGTGTAAGTCTAGACACCAAGAAAGTCTGACAGAAGAGGAGGAGCTTCAGAACAGAGAAGTAGGCAGTTATAGTCGAGGAAGTTAACCATTTGCTAGCTACTGCATTTATCCGAGAAATCCATTACCCTGATTGGTTGTCCAACATAGTGTTGGTAAAGAAGTCAAATAGCAAGTGGAGGATGTTCGTTGACTTCGTTATGAGGGCTCCGCCTAATGCGAAAGGGGATAGACCATTCATGGAGTTGAAGTGAAGGCAAATATGGGAAAGACACCAATGGTCTAAGGAATAGGCAATGAGAGATGCAAAGTGTAGCTAATCCAATATTTGGGCAAGCCAACACCTTGTAAAAGGCTCGGATGACATGTTCCAGGGCGAGGTGGAGATGAGTGTCTCAACTATGGTAGGCGAGCTAGAAAATTTGCCTACTATAAGGGCAAGAATGATGAGTTGAAGAGGCTAATGAACTTGGGTGAAGAGTTAATCACCCAAGGCGAGATAGGATCACTCGTCGAGAGGAGCAACAGTCAAGGACATACCAACTAGACATGGGAACTTTATGAGATAACATGGAAGGGCTCGAAAAAGTGTTGGTGTCGTACATTGCAGCCCACGCTCCATTTGAAGGGTCACATCTGGAGTGGGTCTGCAATGAAAGGTGAAAGTACGACAAGTCGTGTCGTCTATATTCAGAAGTATGGCCCAACGCCAACCCTTGTTCAAGGAAAGACTAAGGAGTTGGTAGACTGTAGGGGTGTGCAGACATACCCTGGTCAGGTCTCTATCATCTTGTAGTGTGATTAGAGAAGGATTATGGACTCCTATGCAAGTATACCTAGAGCTAGAAATACATCAGAAATGACATTTGACAATTCCACTATATTTAAAAGGACCTAGACATGGAACAAGATCTCACTTTTGAGATTGTATTCACCAAAGAGCTTTTGAAGTCAACTACTATGGAAAGCAAGGAGCAGGGAGGAGATGAGAGAACTTCCAACACAGGAATGTAAGTTAGCTTCTAAGACAATGCTGGGTAAGGTGGGGTGAATGTTGTGTGTAAGAGGCATTTCATTATTTTGTAACTTCTCCCCCCATTCTACAAGCATGAATAAATATTCAAGCATTATGTTTCTATCTATATTTACTCGTTGATTTTGATGTTTCAAAATGTTTTACGCTTTAACCGTTTTCAATACCTGACTCAGAATCCTTGTGAGAAACCCTTGATATTGGTGTGTGTGAGAGAAAGTGTGTGTGGATTTGTGTGTCTATGTCTGTGTAGCATGAACTTCTAGTATACAAAATGGAAGATTCCCCAGGACCATTCCTTGAAGTGTTGCCACGTGCATCATACGTCGCATGGTGGTGTCCTTGAGTTGGTTGGCCAGGTAGAGCAGATTCCTCGATGCAACAAGTATCGATGTGTGTGAGTACCTGTGTGGCGGATGGGAGCTTGTGTGGTGAATGTGAATGCATGTGTGGCAAATATCTATATGATGAGCACTTGTGTGGGGGAAGTATATAAAGAGGCTCAAATAGGCCTTATAGGTTTTCTACTAAAGTGAGGATGGGTAACTCCATGCCACAATACTACTGCTATGTTTTCATCTATTTTGCATCACAGAGTGCAATGTCTCGAGAGACTGATTCCTCGTCGTGCCTATATATATGTGTTGACTGATAGGATGATTCCTCACAAGGCTTTGAAGAGGCGCGCAACTATAAGAGTGAGGGTGATTCTTCACCATGCATATACGTGTTCGTCCCATATTTACATGAAAAGTTCTCATAGCATCTTTGATAGCATTATCTCTCATTAGCAGTCTTGTCATAGCTGCCTAATCTACCTATAGTTTTGTTTTCAGGACCATAGAATTTGATGCAGGTACAGACCTAAGCTTGATGCCTGGGGAAGAAGATTCAGTCTTGCTCGAGTCTGGAACATGGAGTCCAAGGCCCAAGAATTGGTATTTCCAAAACTGTCTCTATACTTAGCAAACTTTCACTGAGGCCCTAAATTTTCACTATTTGTAATTGGGCCCCAAAATTTATCAAACTTCATAAACATCATATTTTATATGTTCTACATTCATATATGACCTTAGAATTTTAAGAATCAAAGTGCAACTATGCCAATTACACTCAACCCGTGGGATGCATTTCGTTAAGGCCTAGATATGATTTCAACTATTCAACCTCTATGGATGCATGTGTACTCAAATTCATCAAGTGCCAATGTTAATTATAACACTAGGGACAAATTAAAACTAAGGCATCAAGTCATACAAGTTCATCCCAACACTTAAACATGGCTTCATGACCTTAATTCTCACTAAACCACCCATTAAGAATATGCATGATGTTTCTAGCTTTCCTTATCCAAAGATGTTTCAAAACATAGTTAAATCAAGAGTTTTCCAAATGCAAACTATTCAAGCTTAGATAAAATAATCAAAACTTCTATAAGTTAAACATAAACTAATCAAAACCAATGCATGCTAGATGATCAACACAATATAGAATTAAAGCCTGTTATGGCCTGCTTCCCACCTCAAAATTAAACCTTCAAAATTCATTCCAAGATATTAGTGAATCATATAAAATCATATTAAGTCATGCCATGGCTAAACATTTGACCCAAAGTAATTTTTTTTTATCAAAACATCAAATTTGACGCTGTTTGACATTAGCATGCTAAACCTTAATTAAAATCAATAAAAACCTCATTCCCATGCCATAAATTAAAACCTAACATGCCATTCTAACACTTAGTAAAAGATAGGGCAAGATTACTTATAGAAATTTTGGCCTTTAAAGCTCCCAAAACAACTTCACTCAAGAACTCTCAAGAACTTCACTCAGTTTCACTCTATTGCTTACTAAGGGGGCGAAATGCTCTCTAGACTCAAGAGAAGGCTTGAAGGAGAGGTGTGGAGTAATGAGGAAGTGGAGGAGGTATTTATAGGCTTCAATAAGGGAGGGGGACGTTGGCCTTGGATGAAGATGAGGCTTTGAATTGGTGGAGGTGGGAGGTGGAGTGATGAGTGAAGTTTTCAGCATTGTGTCATGCTAGGTCAGCTGAATAGTGACCTATATTTTCGTGATTTCTTCATGGTCAGGTGTAAGAGTGAGTCTATAGGTTTAGGGGGCTGCATTGGTGCAGAAAATAAAACCAAAAAAAGAAATCAAAAGAGAAAAACACAAAGGAAGCCAACAGTTTTGAATAAAAACTGTCTATATTTTAATTCCCTTCTCGTCTCTTCTCTTCGGTCTGAATTGGGGGCATTATTACCACCATTGAGTGGTTATTTTAGGTGGTTAAGGGACCTGGGTGGTGGCGTGAAGAGTGGCTCAACCAAGAGCAGAAAATTCAATGAAAACCCAAGGCCACTCAGTTAGGTTTCAACTAGGCTTGTAATGGAATTAGTTGGGTTTCTTGGCTTGGTTTCTTGGAGCCATTTCGTCCAATGCTAGAACTGAACTAGAAGGGTTAAGTTGGGGTGTAAATGATGAAATTTAACTTGAGAAAATGGTGTAAAAGGTGTGGGCTAGGGGCTGATTTGGTGTAATGCACATGAAGGTGCACCTTGGTGCCGATTGGTGGTGACTTAGGCATTGACAGAGCTTTGCTTCTATTGACATGTGTTGGGTCAAGTCTAAACTTCTAAATCAGTCTAAGAACAATTCAAATCAACAATAAAATCAATAGATTTCATATAAAAATATGTGGGAAATGATTTGAGGAAAAATTAAGCTTAAAACATGGTTTAGAGATCACTAATCATGTGTAAGTTGATTAATACCCTTAACTCAAGTTAGAAGCTTAATTATGGTTGAGTGGGAACCTTAGGAGCATGTGACACTTCTTGGGCTTGAGGGAAACCAATGGTATAGTGTATGTGGGCTCCAATTGGAAGAATGAAATAAAAGACAAGACTTTGGACTTCAAGGGTTGGGCTTTTGTTGGGCCAAAAGTGCAAGCCTTGGATGTAGGCTATGGAGTGGGTTATTATATGGACCTTATGTCCAAATTTGTGGGTCCTATCCATGGACTCAAAGGCCTACTAAGTTGGGTCCTACTCTTTGGGTCTTTCCTCAATTGGGCCAAAGTCTCGAATCTTACTAAGTGAGGCCCAATGGCCTTATGCTTACTAAGTTGGACCTAATATCTTGGGTCTAATAAGTTAGGCCCATAGTGTTGTGTCCAATAAGTGAGGCCTAAAATCTTATGTCTTCCAATTTGGGCCGAAGGCCTTCATTCTTACTAAATTAGGCCCAATGGCTTTATGTCCTTTACATTGGACCTATTTTCTAGTGTCCTTCAAGAAAGGTATAAAACTTTATATCACCCAAGTTGGGCCTAGGCCTTTTTAACATCTGATCCTTAGCCCATCACATCCTTAGTGCATTAGGGCCCTAAAGTCTTATGTCCATCAAGTAGGACCTAAAGTATTATTGCCTTTTGTAAGTTTTTATACACAAAAAGCTTAGGCCCCTAGTAAACTACTCTTTGGGCCTTCTCCAAATCCATCAAATATTTTACCCAAATTACTTAACTCATAATGTGATAGCCCTCCAATATGCCAAATGTCATTCCCTTATGGGCCTCTTAGCTTCTTATCCTTAAAATTAATAAAACACTAAAAATTCTCTAAAATAATATTACTAAACCAATCAAGCTCCAAAAATTTCCATTTTCCTCAAAATCAATATTGCATTAGAATCTTCTAATAATTTTACTAAACCCAAACTATATGGCCTTTTTAACAACTCAAGTATCCAAAATTGTTTTTATTCTCAAATAGCCCAACTTCTAATTAATTAGGATTAAGGCTGATAAGGTCAAAGCTTAAAGAATTTTTTAAGCGGGGTGTTACACAGAGAGAGAGAGAGAGATAGTGCTAGTAGTGGGATTCTAGAAGCCTTCAAACTATTATCAATTATCAAAATTGCATCGTTTTGGTCTACCAAAACACGACATTTTGTACATAAATTTATTTTTAAAAAATATAACTGGGTTGCAATACCGGATTTAACACTACGTATTTTGCATTTGATACGATACCCACCCTCAAGTATGGGCTGGTGGGTAATGCGGTTTTGGTTCGAGTAAAATCCAGGCCGAAAACCGCCTTCAAAACCCAAGTTTCGGACCGAGTCGGGAAAAGACCGAGCCATGATAAAGACCATTTTTTACATTATGTTTCGTTTTAGGCCCGGTTTGAATATAATAAGTGTTTCATATCTCATCTCATCATTACAAATTTTTTAAATTTTCACACAAAATATAATAAATAACTTAACTTTTTCAAATCTCAAAACAGTAATAATATTAAAAAATAATATTTTAACAATATTTTATTTAACTTTTAACTTTCATCTCAACTCAATATCAAAACGACACCTTAATTTTTGTATCCCATTTTAAATGTTGGATTAACAAAAAAGAGTCAATTAAAAATAGTAAATGCATACCAAATACTTAAAAAAAAAAAAAAAAAAAACAAAACACCACCATCCACACCGTACCAGTGTACTGCCCAACACTTCAAACTCAACTAGATGTGGACTTCTAGTACCTATTGAGGTTGAGAATCTCGGTCCAAATGCCTATAAAGATGAATAGACATGGTAGACACTAAAGAATCGGAAAAATATGGATTGTATACATGAAAAAATAATAAATGGGGATTTATCATTATCGGAGATGCTGATGACTATAGGGGAAGAAATGGAGACCATCCGGTGCTATGCTTCGCAGCTGGAGGACTGCGTCAAACGATGGCTTAAAATTTAGCTACTATTAAAAAGTATGAGAAAATCTATTCATCCTCTGATTCTCTATCGCACACCACACACCAAGTCCAGTTCTAGACATCTCACGGTTCGCTAAGCAAACCAAACCCCCTCCCATGCTTCTCTCTCACCCTGATGCTTCTCTCTTCTCTCTCTTCTCCTCCATATTCTTCATTTTCTCCACTTAATTATAATGAAATCAGACCCAAACCTCTTTTTGCTCAAAAGATGGCTAAACATCATCATCATCATCAAGAATCCATTGCAATAGATTTGTTCTTTATTGCTCTGAGGAGCATTTGGAAGAAGAAGTTAGAGAGGGAAATACTTGTGTTTCTTTTTCTCTGATTCATTCATCAATGTGGGTGTCTTTGAATTTTTTTAGGTGGAGGATTGTAAGTGTGTAACTCCATTTTTCGGTACTCTCATCCTAATAAGACTAAAACTTTTACAAATTGAAAAAGGTAGAAGTAAAAAGACAATGAGAAAAAATATTTCAGCAGTCAATGTTGGAATTCAAGTTTCGTCTAAACAAAGGTAGGACTCCTCCATGAGCTCAGGTCTCAATCTAAACATCAAGAGACAAAACTCCATTTTGCACTATCACCATCGAAGTCACCTTCCTTTAACATAGAAAGCAGATCTTCAACTCTCAAGTTGTGCAAGCCTAACAGAGCGGAGCTCCTCTTGTGGCAGTTCAAGGTGATGACCCCACTGTCCACCAACAGATCAAAGTCGCTGCACAGATCACCATCAAGCCGTCCCGACCGAGCTTGTGGGTCATGGTTGGCAAGAAATCTTGGAACTAGCTTTTTGGGTTTTGGGTGCCATTGCAGTTTATTGCTCACACATAGACAAGGAGAAAGGGAAGGAGAGAGAGAGAGAATAGTTACTAAATTTGGGATATTATTAGGAGTGTGTAAATATACAAATCTACAGGATAGGACTGGGAGGAGGTTGGGATTTTGAAGGAGAGGCCATGGAAGACAACTAAGGTATATATAAGGAGAGGATTGCGGTCTGAGACTCGTTTATTGGGAGAGAAGGCTGATTTGGATGTTTTGAAAAAAAAAAAAAAATCTACGTCAGCAAGGTGCTGTTGAGTAGCAGTGCTGAAAAAGTATTAATAGTAAATATAATAGAAGCTCACGTAAAAAATTATGGGGTTAAAATTTTGCTACTATCTTGTATGCCATGTTCGTTAATAGTGTGTAGCTTATTTCTAGATTAGACTTATTTCTAATATTTAATTACATGTTATTATATTTTAGTAAATTAGTTTTATGTGATATTAACTTATTATACTATAGTTAATAGTTATTTTTATACTAGTATCTGAGTTATTTATATGCTAGACTTATACTAAAATGTCTAGTTACATGCTATTATATATTAGTATTACATGTTATTATATTAGTGTCTAAATTATTTCTAACTTAATTATATATTAGACTTTCTAGTGTCTAATTACTTGTTATTATATTTTAGTAAATTAGTATTATATATTATTAACTTTTTATATTAAACTTATTTGAATACTAGTGTCAAACTTATTTCTATACTTGAGTATGCATGGTAGTAATACTATTGTTGATGTCGTGTTTCGTAGCCCAAGCATGGTAGTAATACTAAGCTCACGCTACTTGCAATTGAGAGGAAAGGGCTCCGGCGACGTTCGGGGTCACTCTGATGCCAAAGTTAGTGAACAGTCATCTAGTGTAAGAACAACTCTGAATAATAGTAAGAACAATCGAACTTAAGAGAGAGCCCTCTCCTCTAGAAGGGATAATCGTTATTTATACTTGATCCGGGTTCCGCTACCAAGAGAGATCGTGGCATGTCAGGTATTAGACCTGCTACCACTCATTTCCTACTGCCGCAGTGTGTCTGTCTGTGGCTTAGGCGGCTGAGGGAGATCGTGGCATGTTAATTGTGCTAGGTCAGTCCTGCTGCAACCTTTCTGCCAGGGTTGGGTGTCAGGTCGTGGGTGAGTCGTCTTTCGTACGTAGGGTGTACCGTTGTGTGCCAGGTCTTCTGACACATGCATTGAATGTGGCATGCCTTGAGTCTGACAAGTCCATGACCGGGCATGTTCAACCGTTCGCATGCAGTTGGGCGTCCTGTCCGGTGCTCTGTGGTAGGTCTCGATAGGGTGCCGAGCCCCTAGACGATTCCATTGGTATATCCGAGCTTCGCGCTAAAAGGCCTTCCCGGGTAGGTTTGCAGCTAAGGCTCGGCACGTGGTCTTCTTGTAACACCCCGCTCCTTCCTTCTGATGTAAGCAAGTTCCGAGGATAGAAGTTATGTAACACTTTGCCCTTCTCTCTAGCGACTGCAAGTCTCATTATGCATGCCGAATCTCTATGGCGTGTTTTTAAAGATATTACATGATTTCTAAAGTACGATCAGTGTTTTAAATTCACTGAAAATATTTATATGTGGTATTTCCAGTGTTATTGAACTAACCTTGATTTTAAATAAGACAATTATAATATTTTTGAAGGGCTCCAAAAATATTATAATCGTCAAAAATCATTTTAATATCAATTATTAAAATGATTTCAGTTATTTAAAATATTATGAGATTTGAATTTATGTTGAAAACTCTAATTAATTAAATGGTTTTATTCTTTTAAAGATATTAAATAAGACTTCATCAATTTATTAATAATGAAGGAATATTATTTTATAAACTAAAGTTTAGTTTAAATAATATTCTACCTTAATTACTCTCAGTGCTTTTAATTAAGATAATATTTACGCATTTTCAAATTAGTATTTTAATTCTTCATCGTTATATCTTTTTGAAGATTCCAAGATAAAGGGTTAGGATTAAAACCCAGACCCTCTCTCTTTCTCCTTCACTTTTCCCTTCCCTCTCTCTCTCCACCCTCTCACCTTGAGCCCGACAGACACCCCCTCCCTCTCACCCAATTCTCTTCTCCTTCAGCCCAGCCCCGCTGCACGCTGTCCAACCTCACCGCCACCGCCGGCATCTTCTCCTCATGCCGGCGAGCATCTTCCCACCACCAGTGAACCCGACGCAACCCTCTCTCCTCCTACGGTAGACCCAACCGAAATGGGTTTCACCCATTATCTTCTCCTTGCACAGCCATACGCGGCCACCCACAACCACCCAGCACTACCATGAGCTCCCCCTTCCTCCTCCCTTTGACCCGAAGTTGGTAGCCCTTTCCTCAGCCGCACGAAGCTCCTCCAAAGCACAGATTCTCCATACCCACGGTTGAGCTCCGCCTCCCATGGCCACCACACCACCACCAAAGGCTTCCTTTCCCACCGGCGACCTCCCCTAGCCACCCCCATGTCCAGCCGAGCCACCTAGCTCCCCCGCTCTCTCTCACTCTCTCATGGACTTTCCCTCCACCTCACGGCTAGATCCATTACTGGCGGTCATGCTTGTGATGGGTGCGGAGTTAGTGTAAGAATGGCGTACCAGGAATGTGACGAAATGTCACAATGTGACAGGAGTACATGAGGGACCGTACTCACAATGAGTTAGGAGTTGGCGTAGAAATGACGTAGCGGGATGTCAGGTGACATGACACGGTCACGGTGTAGCTTGGGAGTAGTCTCGTGCTATATGACGTGAGGTAAAGTGTAGTTGTGAATGAAGTCTTGTCGTGTTAAGTGTGGGGATGAATTGTCAAAAGGAACGGGTAGCATGAAGAGTCATGCCAGCCGGGTTAAGACAAGGTTGGTATCAGAGTATGGCGTTTGTCCCTATGAGCATGTGATCAACGTGTTATATGTTGGTCTTAAGTGATGAAAGGGTAAGGTACATGTGTAATCTAGTGAGATACATGTGCCGGATGGATTCACCATATGTAATGGGTAATTTGTCCTAAGCACAGGCACACGATGCTTAAGCCTCAGAGTCGACTTAGAGCGATGTGGCATGTATGGATGGGAATGAGGATTTAGTGTGAGCTCAGATGCATGAAGGTAGTGATAGGTGTATTGTCTAGGATTGGGATGCTTGACTCCGTCGGTCGGAATCATGCGTCAGAATGTGGTCAATAGGAAGAGTAAGATGAAGGTCTTAGTGTCTTAAACCTAAAGTGAATCATGGGTTCACTTTAGTGGATGGACCCTCAAGGTAAGATCTTGAGTTTGGAAGATGTAGTGATCGTAAGTGGATCCGGAAGGTTTTAACATAGTAAAAGGCACGTAATAGCACGGGATAAAAGGAGAGTGTTCCAAATGAATTGTAGTTTATGTCTTATAAGTTTAGTTGCTTATACATTAGATAAAGAATGACGTCAAAGTTATGTGTATGCATGTAGGTTGCCATTTGATACGCACATGAATGCACTGCATGATATGAAAGTAGCATGGAGTCCAGGTAAGTATTACATTCATACTCTTTTAGAGTTTTCTAAAATACACGAAATGAAAATGAAATATTTTTCCGTTACGATGCCTTACGAAATGACATGAAAGATGTTTTATAAAAACATGCTAAGTATAAGTGTTCAAAGGTATACGTATGTATGACCCTTTTTGGCAGCCCCCTTTTATGCACCCAAGAGTATTAATTGTACGTATGTGAATGGATGACTATACGCTGTATCTATTGTATGTATTTTTCAAGAAAAGAAATGTTGAGGCTGATGCCTGATGCTTTAACTGATACTTTGAACTACACAAAGAAAGTATGGTGTTTTAAAAGGTGCCTATCAACTGATGTTTTAAGGATGCCATGAACCAATGTTTTATGGACACCATGAAAGACGATGTTTAAGCCCATATTTTTATATGACATTTTCCATGAATGAACTGTTAAATGAAAGAAAGAGCTAAAATGAACTGAAAAGAAAGGATTGAAAGGACTGAACTAAAAGAAAGGACTGAACATTTAATGTATGAAAATACGTAATGACCACATGAATGAATGAAAAGGGTACAATAGGACTAGGTAGATTGCAATGCCAGGTAAGTAGTATTGGTAGTACACCCAGTGCTACCTCCTGACTGGAAAGGGATTCCCAACCCATGGCCACGAGTAGAGTCTGGGTCCAAACGAAGACCGCTAACCCCAACACACGGGGCGTAACAGTGTGTATCGGCCAATGAAAATGATAAAAAAGAATGTATGAATGCATGAATGCATCAAATGCTTAATAAATGAAGGCAGTGACCGGGGGGCACGTTTTACGAAAAGAAAGTTCATTTTTAAAGAAAAACCCCTCTCAATGATGTTTTCAAACGAACGCATGTATGCATGTACGTATAGTATGTATGGAATGATGAATGCATGAATGAAAACCTATATTATTATATTTTAACTGTATGATGTAATGCTTACGAGTCATCGACTAATTTTAGTTTTTATGGATGCCCTTCCCCCCATAGGAACTGAATGAGCAGTACACGTCAGGACAGACACGGCTCAAGGGGAAGAGCAAGAAAGTCTAAGCATGAGAGTTTTAAACAATATGAGAGGCATCTTTATCTTAAGATTAATGTTTTCCGTTGTAAACCTCTTTTATTCTCAAAGCACATTTTATTTTATAACATGGAGTCTTGCACCCGGGTATGGAAGCAAAATGTTTTAAATGAACGGTAATTCCCGTCATCTTTTCTAAAATCATTTTATAAAAAGTCCCACCACAAGGACGTGCATTACACCTCCGGCCTAGACCCTTAGCCCACGGGTGGGTTTCATCTTTGGGTCTAGACTTTAAATCCGAGCTCTGCACACCATTCCCAATAATGTGTGCAGTCGAACTGTCTTCCGTTGTCCGATATAAAGCTCTGAGGTATGTCGAATTGGCAGACCACTGTCTTTTGTGATGGTTTGGGTGGTGATGCCCGTGATAGCCTCTGCTTCGATCCATTTTGTGAAATAGTCGACTGCGACAATGACAAACTTGCTCCTCCCTTTGCTGCTAGGAATGGGCCAATTAGCCTCTGCTTGGGTGGTGATGCCCGTGATAGCCTCTGCTTCGATCCATTTTGTGAAATAGTCGACTGCGACAATGACAAACTTGCTCCTCCCTTTGCTGCTAGGAATGAGCCAATTAGGTCCAAACCCCATTGGGCGAAGGGGCACATGGCCGTGATTGATGTTAGTTCCTCCGCCAGGCAGTGCAAAATCGGCTCGTGCTCCTGACACTTTGGGCATTTCTTGGCAACGTTTTCCGCATCCTTGAGGGATCAAGGCCAATAATATCTGGCTCGGGACACTCTCACAGCCAGAACCCTCCCTCCTAAGTGGCTTCCACAAATCCCTTCATGAATCTCTACTAGCACGTATTGGGCTTCATCCGGTGAGAGGCATCTGAGGAGTGGCTCGTAATAACCTCTCTTGTACCACACTCCTTCCAACATGGTGAACCGGACCGCCCTATTCCTGACCTTTTTGTGCTTCTTCCGGGTCACAGGGCAGCTGCCCTTCCTGTTGAAATTTCTGGGTATTTGTTGCCCACTCGGGAGGTGCTAGGGTCGTGATAGACACTTCCACCCCGATGGAGGGGGCGTCGACCATCCTAACTACGGTGTGTTCTGAAAGTGGGAGTTCTTCCTGCCCTGACACAGCCCTTGCTAGAATATCTGCTTTCTGGTTTTGTCCTCTTAGCACCTATCGGATGCTAAAGTCGTAGAAGCAGTTGCACTTGTTGTAGACCAACTGGAGATACTTCTTTAGCCTTTCTCCTTTCGTGGCGAGTTGCCCCCGTACCTGGTTAACTACTACTTGGAAATCCGCCCTCACTTCTATTTCTTCAGCCCCTAGTAACCGTGCAACTGCCGTTCCAGCTAAGAGCGCTTCATATTTAGATTCATTATTGGTCGTTTTAAAGGCAAACTTGACTGCATAGTTGTGCTCCTCTCCTTGTTTGGTGACGACGTGCACCTCTACTTCCCCACCAGCTCGGCAGGACGAGCTGTCGATGTAGACCTGCCACAGTTTTCCTTGGGATGCGTTTGAAACTTCTTCTGGAAAATTGGTGAACTCGGCAACGAAATCTGCCAACACTTATCCTTTGATTGTGACTTGAGGCTGATACTCTATGACACCCTCAATCCCCGCTTGGGATGGAATGGAGACCTAGAGTTTGTGACATGCAACATAAGGTTACATACCCCTGATCATGACAGTTAATATGCAATGCATCCTAGTATGAAACTAGCATTATACAATAGTCGCAACGGAAATAAAAGGTTAAGGTGAAAAATATGCCAGAATAACTAAAACATCCAAACTTCATTAGATAATCATCATGTTGAAAATACTAAAGTAGCATAGATTTATATACAAAGTCATATCATTCTCTTCATGCGATCTAAGGTATAAAGGACTTGGGTTATGAATATCAAAATTAAGTCTAGCTTCCTCTCCAGATATAGCTCCTCCTCAATCATGCGAATCTAGTGCTCCATCAATCTCATCCTGGTCAATCCCTGACACAACTTCTATTATTCCGAGTGCAATGATAGTGGTCCCATAAAAAGGTAAGATTTACTCAAAATCTCAGTAAGTTAAACAACTAAATGACTCAAAGATAAATCAATAATCAATAATCAATAATAATAAATATGCAATGCATGAGTAGCAAAATATCATTATGCATGTCTCCCATTCAGATTCTTCAACATCTTTTAAAAATATAGAGACACGGGTTTTTACTCATCAAATTTTTGAAAAGACATAACTTCTTCATTAAAATTTCATCATAAACTTTCATCATCATAGACTTACGTCACTATCTTAATTAATAACATAACGTGTGGTAATATCACAGTTCTCCATATGCACTATGAGTACCTCTTGATGACTGTAGTATAACTTACATTGAAGTTACTTTGTTTATAGACTCGTTCTCGATGCATTGGTAAATAACATAACATCATAAAAATCATAATGTGTATACCCACCAGTGTTAAGTGTCATAACATGTTGACTTTATTTAGGCGTTCTTTAAAAAAAACCCATTCGAAACCTATTGACTATTTTTTGTCAACCCGAGGGTTACCACTCCAAAGTGGACATAGGAGTTCCACCAGGATAATTTCCCATCCTATCCTTTAGGGTTATGATAAAATGATTTTCATGTAATGATTTGGAAAATATGTTTCATGACATGTGCTATTTAACAAGTTTTATGAAAAATGACTTTTATATGCAATATACTAAGAATGCTAGAAATATCACATGTCATGTAAGTATGCACTCAATGTATCATATAACATGATATTTTATGCTTAAAATGATAACTGAAATATGAATGAATATTTATCAATAATTCATAAATAATTTATCAATGTGTAAGCTAGAGGCCAACTTGCAAACTTCTGAGAAAATCTAAAATTAGCGTCGTAGCTGCGTAAATCATGTGTATACTAAATTAGGGTTAATACTCTTATAGATAGGTTCAAAATCAAAGGTTTCAAAAATTGGGTATTTGCAAAAATATTCCTAGACTTTCAAAAATTATCATTTAGGCCCTAAATTTTCTCTAATTGCAAACGAACTCCAAATTTAGCCAAATTTCATGTACTTCATATTTTGACATTCTAAAACCATCTATGCTCTTGGATTTTCAAATATCAAAGTGAAACTTGTCCAATTAGTCCCAACCCGTGCATCCTACTTGATGTCTATGCATGTTTTCAAATATTGATCCCTATGCATGCATGCATATGAGATTTTCCTTAATCACTAATGATCACTGACATCTTTAGGGACATTATGAAGTCTAATCCTTTAGTAATTAAACCCATCTCAACACTTCATCAAAGCTAAGAAATCCTTAATCACCAATATGCTTAAAATCAATTCATGATGATAATCAAAATAAGATAGATTAAAAACCTATCATGACATGCTTCTAACCACAAATTTAACCTTCCATAATCATGCTAGGATAATGAAAAATCATATCAAATCATGCTTAGGACATGGCATAGCTAAATTTCCAATTAAAAACATTTAATCATTAAGCCTTCCTTTAATTGACCCATTTTTGCATTAAGCACCATAACCTTCTCAAAACTCAAACAGATTTTGTACCAACACTTGGGAATAAAGTTTGACATGTTAGCTAAGATCAAAAGGAAGAAAACTTACAAATTATTTTGTGGCCTTCCAAGCACTCTAGACTGCCTTACACAAGATCACTCAAGAACTCACCAAAACTCAATTTGTACTCTTTTGATCTCTAAAAGGGAGAAATGCTCTCAAGGCTCAAGAGGATACTTGGAGCTGTGGTGTGGGTGACATGAAAAGGGGAGGGAATTATGTATAGGTGGCCAAGGGGTGAGGGCCATTGGCTTGGGTGCTTGGTGATTGGGTGAAGTGGGAGGTGTTCAAATCTGTAAAATTTCCAGATTTGCTTGCATGAGCTTAGGTCACTTGTGTAGAATGAAATAGTGCCCTAAACCACCACCATTTCCTCTCCACAGTAGCTGCAAGAATCCTGTAGATGAATCCAGGTTGTGGGGCATCATTTGGGTGGCAGAAGATCCTTCAAACCACCCTTGAAAACTGGTGGATGGATGTGGTTTTGTGGTGGCAGAGAATCAGTTCGGTTTTGGATATTTTTGGGCAGCAAGATTGAGTTAAAATCCTTCATGATGGTCATGGGACTTCTTGGTGATTGGGTGGAGAAGGAGGTGGCATGGGGCAATGGTGCAAACCATGGCAGGAGGTTGGTTCGATTCAAACAGTTCTTACACAAACTAGACCAAGGTGCACCCAGTTTGGTTCTTTGAGTTGGTTGATGCAACCAATTTCGTCCAAGGCTCAAACTGAGTTTGGGAGGGTCTCAGGAGGTGTTTAAGTACCATATTAACCTTGAGGAGAAACCTCAAAAAGGTTGGGCCTAAGGGCAAAACAGTTCAAGCATTACAAAGAGCAATGCACAAAACCGATTGAAACATGGTTTGGGCTTGTTATATCATTTTTCTTAATGACATGTGGGATGGTTTAGTTAGGGTATTAACATGGTCTAATCATAGTTTAAGGGAGTAATTCAAGAAAATTTAAATTAAGAAGTTTAAGAAAAGATTAAGCATGATTAAGCATCAAAGCATGGCTTAAAGTGCTCTAACCTCAAGTACAATGGTTAATGGCCTTAGCTAATTTTTAAAACTTAATTTGGGTACTTTGAGTGTGATTTGGGCTTAAGGAAACCAATGGTATGGTGTATTGGGCATTTGTTCTTTGAATGGTAAAATGAGTTCAAACATGGCTTTGGGCCATATGGGCTTGAAAAGGGACAAGGGTCCAATCTACACCAAAAGCCTTATGCCTTCCTATACTTGGGCCAAAACTAGCCTTGATTTCCTAAGGGCTTGGTTCAAGGTTTTCTTGGGCTAGGCCCATGAATGCACTTAGGTCCTAAAGGGCCTCACCAAAATTACTAATGGGCTTGCTCTCTAATCCTTAACTCATTAACACTAAGTACCAACATTAATGTTAATCCTACTATCAACCTTAATGAAAGTGATTAACCCATAATTAAAAGCCTAATCTAGAGTACTTAAGGGTTAATCAATGATTAATTAAGCGGGGTGTTACATACTCCATGTTGAATTCACTAAACTTAATCACCCATTTGGCAAGCCGTCCCAAGGTGTCTGGCTCCTGCAGTACCTCCTTGAGGAGGAGATCGGTGAGTACTTTCATCAGGTGAGCCTACAAATACGACCTTAATCTCCTGGCCATGACTAAAGGCGAATACTAACATTTCCATCTGGGGGTACCTTGTTTCTGCTCCGCCGAAGGCCCGGCTCATGTAGTAGACGGGCCGCTACCCTTCTTCGGCGTCCCGGACAAGTACGGTGGTGATACTGCTAGGTACACCATCAGGGTCTCCCTGGGTCTTGTTTGACTGAGTAGTGGGGGCGACTTAGGTACAACTTCAAATTGGTAAAGGCTTTTTTACAGGTCTCATCCCACTCCTGGACTTTCCTCAGGACTTTGAAAAAGGGTAGGCACCGGTCAGTTGATCGAGCGATGAAGCGGTTCAGGATTGCTACCTACCCACCAGCCTCTGGGCTTCGTGAAGGTTGTGGAGGGGAGGCATTCCTATCATTGCTTCCACCTTTTTTGGGTTTGCCTCAATCCCTCTCTTGGAGACCATGAGCCCTAGAAACTTACCTGTCTCTAGTCTAAACAGGCACTTCAACGGGTTCAGCTTCATCCGATATTGCTGAAGGACGAAAAATGCTTCTCGTAATTCTGCCAAATTTTGTCTGGGCTCTTTGCTCTTAACCAATAGTTCATCTACGTACACCTCCATATTTTGGCCGTTCAGTTGTTTGAACATTCAGTTGACTAGCTGTTTGTAGGTGGCCCCTGCATTCTTGAGGCCGAACGACATTGCTTTGTAGTAGTAGAGGCCTTGGTCTGTTATGAATGCTGTCTTCTCCTCGTCATCTGTGTTCATCTTGATATGGTTATACCCGAAATAAGTGTCCATAAAGCTAAGGAGGGGATGCCCCGTCGTCGAATCCACGATCAGGTCGATGCGTGGTAAGGGGAAGCTGTCTTTTGGGCAAGCCTTATACAGGTCGGTGAAATCGACACACATCCGCCACTTCCCGCTAGCCTTCTTCACCAGAACTACATTAGATAGCCATTCTGGATATTGCCAGATGAACCCTGCCGTTAGGAGACGGTCTACCTCCTTGGCTATCGCCCCATACTTCTCAGCGTTGAAGCTCTGCCGTTTCTGCTTGACTCTCCGAGCTGCTGGATAGACGCAAAGCTGATGCTTAATGATGGAGTTGTCGATCCCTGGCATATCCTCATGGCTCCAAGTGAACATGTCCCAGTGTTCTATTAAGAGGGATATCAGCGCCGCTCTCATCTCTAAGTCCAGCTTAGTCCTGATCCAGACCTTTCGCTCTGGTGTCTACTGGTCAATTGTAACCAGCTCCAAGGGCTCGCTGGGTTCTGCTTGCCAAAGTGCCTATTCATCATAGATTTCTTCATCCCATTCCATTAGGGATGAAGGTGAACCCGGCTTGGGAGCTTGTTCTGTCCTTCCAACTCTCGCGACTAATTTGACCTCGTACCTCAGCTCTCGGTCGTAGCATTCTCGGGCCAAGACCTGCTAGCCGCGGACTTCACCCACTCCTGAATCGGTGGGGAGCTTCATTTGGTGGTGGTAAGTGGACATTATTGCCCTCAGACTATTCAGGATGGGGTGCCCCAGTATGGCGTTGTACGAGGATAGAGCTTTGACTACTAAGAAGTCAGACATGGTGGCCGCAGTTTTGGGAGCCTTCCCTGCCAGTACTGGAAGGGTGATGGCTCCCATTAGTTGAACAACATCACCTGTGAAACCCTTGAGCGGCATTGGAGAAGGACGCAGTCGGTTTGGGCTGATTCCCATCTTCACAAAGGCTTTCCAGAACAGAATGTCTGCCGAACTGCCGTTGTCAACTAGGATCATTCAGGTTTTGAAGTTTGCCACTTGCATTGTTAACACCAATGCGTCATCATGTTGGTGGAGGATGCCTTCTTCGTTTCTCTTGTCGAAGGTTATCGTGGGGCCTCTGGTGTGCTGTAGGGGCCTGTTTGCAACTCTCAACAGTAAACACTTTCCCGTATTGTGCCTTTCGGGCATGTGCTTTCTGAACTTACGAAGTAGCCCCACCTCCGGCATACCCCCGGTGATTGTGCTGATCTCCCCAAGTGGCCTGTTCTCCACTGGGGGACTCATCCGCTTCTCATCCCTTGTTTCCTGCCTTCTTGGACTTGCACCTCGCTAGGGACCCACGTGCCTTCCTATGCATCGATCGACGAGGTCCTTCAACCGGTGTGTCCGAATATGTTAGTCTTCCTCCCTCATCCTCTTCAGGGCGTAACAGTCTCAAGTGTTGTGCCGGTTATTCATGTGAAACTCACAATATGATTCTCATCTTGGGGCTCGGGCGCTGATTCCCTTCCACGACCATGTTTGTGTGAGCACAGCTTCCCTGTGGCGCCCACGATCCCCATGTAAGGAGACACGGGAATCGAGACGTCGGGATGATGACAACAGGGTCACACATCCCAACGTTAGTGCCAAGTGTGTGTACATGCAACAGAGTACAAAAACAACGCAGCGGATAATTAATACAACTAAGTACCAGAATTGTTAATACAATTTAAACAATCAGTAAAAAGGTTTAAAAATTATACAGTCATCCAAAATAAATATTTTACAAGTCTCAAACCAAAACGAGTGATCCCGGATCACTCCTCGGGCGAAGCCGAATCCTTAGGCTCACCCTCATCCTCCTCTGCATCAAAATCTGCGTTACCATAGAACGGTACCGCAGGTAAGTATAAACCAAACAACTACGAGATAAAAATACATTAATGCTATCAACATGCATGCATATGATGATATATGCATTAAATCCAAAAATACTATTTTCCCTGAAAATAGATATTTTCAACACACGCCAAAATCCCATTTTGGCCCAAAAAGAATACTCCGTCATATTCCCAGAAAATGACCCAAATCAATAAAATCTCATTTTCCTAGAAAATGAATCACATAAAATCCTTTTATTCAACACACGCTATTTTCCTAGAAAATAGTCTATTATTCCAATAATCAATGCACCATGATCTCCCCTAGGGATCATCCGCACGTCCTGGCTTCGTAGCGATGCTCAGTTCCGCGCCCAACGCGTTCGTGGCCAAGCACCCACTACGCAACGAGCGATGCCCAGTTCCGCGCCCAGCGCGTTCATGGCCAAGCATCCTCTAGCCCTCACCAGCAGAGGGGCCACGGAGTCGGCACGAGACCATCTCATCCGATCCCGTTGTTGCCCAGCGACAACCCAGGGGACGTCACTCAGTATATTCCGCTCCTGAGTGACCAGAAGAGCTCCACCGAGATAATACCCCATCTCGGCTTGGGGTCGTGATACACACGCACCCAAAATCTTTTAACACATGAAAACCCAGTTTTCATGAAACACATGAACATGAATGCATGTACATGAAGACCCAGTTTCCTTTACAAACATGATCATGCGTGCAATATGCCATGTACATGAACAACACCATACCAACAACCAACATTTCACAATACCAACCGAATACACAACTCCGTCCACAATCCATCCGACTCCCAAACTCCTCGGACTCAGTCTGGCATGTCCAACCAGATTACAATAATATGGGTTATTGCAAAAATATATTTAAATCACGATAGTTATTTGAAAAAATACTTACAGCGCTATAATATGATTTTCAAAGGATCACGAAGCTGCAAAAGGTGGCGACACAATAACGTAACAGTGTAAAATACATTGTGGCCGAATGTCTCAAAAACTCACTTTTCAACGAAGACAAACTAAGACTCGAAATTGATAGGGTAGGGCCTAGAGTGGTCGGTGAAGCCAATGGTGGTGGTGGTTTGCCGTGGGTGGCGGCGCAAATGGTGGTTTTAGGCCAAAAATACCCAAATCAGAAATGGGGTTGGATGTGCTTCACCAGTGACAGATCGGAGCTGGGGTTGGATCCATTGGGTTGCTAGGAGGTTAATGATGAAATGGTGAAGAGATGGTGGCCGGTGGTGGCGCGACGGCGGCGCTGGAGCTCAAGATGTGTCGCAGCTTGGAGGGGCTCGTGGAGGCTAACGGCGGCGATGGAGGAGCTGAAAACGGAGGGAGGTGGTCGCCGGCTGGTGGGGAAGCTGATGGGAGGGGCAGTGAGGTGCACGGCGGCGCGCAGCGGTTGGGCTGGGAGAAGAGAGAAACGGGCAGGGGGGAGAGGTGCAGCGCACGCGAGAGAGGGCTAAGGGAAAAAGAAAAAGAAGAAAAAAGAAAGAGGAAAGAAAAAGAAAAGAGGAAAAATAAAAAATGAAGGGAAAGAAATGAAGTCCAATCCCCACATTTTGGGTCACAAAAAATGATCCAACGAAAATGATTTTAAAACAGCAAATCATTTAAAATAATTTAAACGTAATGATACAATGAAAATAAAATAATTAAATCCCACAATCAATTAATCTAAAAGAAGAACAATTTAAATGTACAACAATAAATAAATATTAAGAAAACATAAAAATTTAATTTTTACAATTTAAAGATCATAAAATAAACCATTTAAAATATCCGATAATTTTAAAACAAGAGAATAAATTTTTGAACAAATA
This sequence comes from Juglans microcarpa x Juglans regia, assembly GCF_004785595.1. Taxonomy (NCBI): domain Eukaryota; kingdom Viridiplantae; phylum Streptophyta; class Magnoliopsida; order Fagales; family Juglandaceae; genus Juglans; species Juglans microcarpa x Juglans regia. The sequence continues at coordinate 18,963,420 of NC_054608.1, forward strand.
AAAATAATCCTTCAGTGAAAATACACTAAAATACGGGGTGTTACATTCCCCCTTAAGGCCGAGCCAGCATTTCTCCCCTGCTCTTCGTATCTGGAGCTCCCTCTTTCACCCTCCCTGGTCATGGCCTCCTCGGGGGCCTGACGCCTTTCGACCCTCTCGCTCCATCTTGGACCGTTGTGGGGCAATTAGGGCCTCGAGTGTATCTTAAGGGTTGATGAACTCATTTGCTCGGTCCATGAACTCTTTTAGTGTTGTAGGGGTCATTCGTGCTATCTCCGCCATGAATGGATTCAGACGCCAGATTCCTCCTATGAGGGCTGCCAAAATGATCTTCTCGTCTTGGTCGTCTGGTCATACTCTCCCGATTGAACCGCAAGAGGTATGACTTCAGGTTCTCACCATCACGCTGTTTGACGGTCAGAAGGTAAGCTACTGGGCGTCTCCTTTTCCGACTTGCTAGGAATTGCGTCATGAAGAGCCGGGTGAGCTCTTCGAAGCTATCTACTATTCCCAATGTTAGCGACCCAAACTAGGTCTGGGAGGCTCCTCTCAGTGTTAGTGGGAAGGAGTAGTGGGTCTCCATGCAGGGTCATGTGGGTTTTGAATGTCTCCAAGTGCTCCAATGGGTCTTTAGACCCATCATATGTTTCTATCTGGGGGACCCTGAACTTGGGTGGAAGTAGCACTGCCATGACTCCTGTGTTGTACGGGAGGTCGGTGCTGACAAGTAGCTGGTCAACAGTGGATGATGTGTCTATCTTCTTAGCCATCTCTGCACATTTATCCCCAAGCTCTCAGATTTGGACGTGCATCTTGCCTCTCTCCTCCTCCACCGCGATGTCTGTAGGGACCCGTCGTGAATCCTCGTGTCCGTTGCTGCTTGGTTCTCTGCCCCCACTAGTTCTTCGTTGGTGCGTTTGAGGGCTGCATTCTCCTGTCGTAGCATCCCAGCTTATTCCGTCAGTTTCCCTACTGTCTCCTCCATGCTCGCGAGTCTCACTTCTATCTCCCTTCCTCGTCGTCTCCCCTTCGTGTAGCTTGGGAATGCATTGTTATCGGCATGCGAAGTACACGCTTTTATGGAAAATCTATCCCACAGACGGCGCCACTACTGATGTCGTGTTTCGCAGCCCTAGCACTTCCACGATAACCAAGCTCACGCTACCTGCAATTGAGAGGAAAGGGCTCCAGCAGTGTTTGGGGTCACTTCGATGCCATAGTCAGTGAACAGTCATCTAGTGATAAGAACAACTCTGAAGAATAGTAAGAACAATCGAAATTGAGAGAGAGCCCTCCTATAGAGGGGATGACCGTTATTTATACCTGATCCGGGTTTCGCTATCAAAAGAGATCGTGGCGTGTCAAGTGTTAGACCTACTACCACTTATTTCTTGCTACCGCAGTGTATCAGTCAATGGCTTGGGCGGCTGAGGGAGATCGTGGAGTATCAACCGTGCCAAGTCAGTCTTGTTGCCACCTTTCTACCAGGGCTGGGTGTCATCCTTCGTACGTGGGGTGCACCGTTGCTTGTCGAGTCTCTTGACACATGCATTGAATGCGGCTTACCTTGAGTCTTACGAGTCCATGACCAGGCACATTCAGTCGTCTGCGTGCAGTTGGGAGTCCTGTCCGATGCTTTGCAGTAGGGCTCAGTAGGCTACTGAGCCCCGAGATGATCCCATTGGTGTATCCGAGCTCGGCGCTAAAAGGTCTTCTCGGGTTGGTTTGCGGTCATGGGCTCGGCACGTGGTCTTCCAGCCCGGACTCTTAGCCCACGGGAGGGTTTTGTCTTTGGGCCTGGAGTTCCGTGACTTGACCTCTTCGGGCCCGGACCCTTCTAAGCTAGGCCCCTCCCTCAGAACTATAATATTTACATATACTAAAATATTATTAATCTATTTATATTATAGTATAAGTATATTATTCTATGATAAATAGCTCATATTAGTATATTATTGAATCTAACTATATAAATCCTAGTTATATAACTATATAATTATACTAGTATATATGGTCAATATGTAGATAAATACAAATTTTTGTAACATATGTACAATCTCTAGGTCAGATGACAAAATCAAAGTCAAATTTGATCGAATCGTAGTTGGAGTCGATCCAGGGAAAGCTTTGACTCCAACTAAAAAACTAAAAAAAAAAATCGGACTAGAATCGAAATTAGTGTAGAGTTCAATTAAGAGTTCAATTTTCAAACTTTTGCTCAGCCATTTGTCTTGAAGGATAGGCAATCATGACGAATACCTCTAATTCATTTGGATAGTGTGATGAGATGAGATAGTTTTAAATGAGTTGTATAAAATATTATTTTATAATATTATTAATGTTTTGGAGTTTGAAAAAACTGAATTCTTTATTATATTTTATATAAAGATTTGGAAAAATTATAATGATAAGATGAGATGAGGTGAGATAATTTCTGTATCCCAACCAGCACTAAATATTTGCGAGCACGCTTAAAAGAGTTTTCCAAACAGTTAGATGCGTTGCTATAGAAACCCCCCGAAAAGCGTCAAAATTAATCTTTCTAACATTATATACGTAGTTAAATCCCCTTCTCTTTGTCGCTATTACTTTACAGTATGCCTCATCCATCTTCTCTTCCATATATGGTCAGCTTCACCAATGCACTTAGACTTACAGATCAAGAAAATCCCTTCAAACCCAAGAACCTGCTGCCTGCAGCCATTATGAACAACCAGCACATAACCATCGAAAGAATCGACACCCCAAACCCTGACGAATTCCAAAGGTTTAGGGTCCACTTCTATGAGACGCACCTTATTCACGTCACCCTCACCTCTAATCCCTTCGTCGTCTGTGGATGGATTGAAAAGATTACCTGGTTCAAACGCAAACGTATCCACGGTGACCGCAAGCTCGTCGTTGGCCTTGGCGTCCAGTGGTCTCCCTACTACAACTGTGCAGCCATTCTCCAGCTCTGCGTTGGCCATCGCTGCCTCGTCTTCCAACTCCAACAGGCGAACATGGTGATGCTCCCCCTCCGACGCTTTCTGTCCAACCACAGCAATACCTTCGTCGGCTTCTTTAAGTATAAGAAGCGACGCATGCTCCTCAATTCCGAGCACAAGCTTTTCGTCAGGAATTTCGTTGATATTCGCGACTTGTCGGAGACCTTGGGGAGTAGGAATGCGTCGTTGGAGCTGTTGGCAAATAGTCTTTTCGGTTTCAAGGGCGTGAAAAAGTCGAGGACGATTGAAAAAAGTAATTGGAATGATGTTTTGCTTACAGAAGAACAGGTTAAGTACGCCAGCGTAGACGCTTTTCTCTCTTTCCGCATTGGAATGCATTTCAAAGTGTGGGCCTGAAATCGAAATTGACCGAGAAAGTCCATAAATTAATGAAGAAAGCTCTCCCTCTCTTTCCATTCTTGGGTGCATGGCGACTCATAAATGGTGGAAGTGCTTTTCTTTAATTTCGTTTCTTTCTTTTTCTTGGGTCATAAATGTGGAAAGGCCTTTCTTTTGTTGACGATGAACGTTCGGTGATCATATTATTTTCTCTTTTGGATGTGTTTTTAGTTGTTTCCTGGTACGGCCTTTCTTTTGTTGGCGATGAACGTTCGGTGATCATATTATTTTCTCTTTTGGATGAATAAAATTCGTTGGAAATGGTGATACATATATCAAATAAGTGTGTAATTTGCAACGGTTCTCTTCATTTAGTTGCAAAGCTTTCCTTATGTATTTGCAACAAAAAACTTAATTTCGTTGCAAATAATAGTTTTTGTTAGTGTAATATTTGCAACCTCTCAATTTCATAAATAACAAGTTTTTCCAACGAAAACTGAAATCTTTGCGAATAAGTGTGTAGTATTTGTAACTGTTTTCTTCATTTTATTGAAAATAAAAAGTTTTCCCTATGAATTTGCAACGAAAACTTCATTTCGTTGTGAATAATAAATTTTCCCAATGAAAACTTAAATCCTTGCAAAATAAGTATGTAGGATTTGCAACGGTTCTCTTTATTTCGTTGCAAATAACAAGTATTTCCCATGTCCTTGCAACAAAAACTTCATTTGGTTTCAAATAACAAGTTTTCTGCGTAGTGTTGCAATGGTTCTCTTCATTTTATTGCAAATGTCAAGTTTTCCTTATGCATTTGCAATGAAAACTTCATTTGGTTGCAAATAACAAGTTTTTACAATGAAAATTTAAATCTTTGCAAATAAGTGATGATCTCGTCTAGACTGGACTAGCTAGTTATGAGAATTCGTTCAAACAGGACTAGGCTGGGTCCTGGGATTTATATATATATACACATACATCATTCAAAAACTTATTTGGTACGGGTTAAAATTTGTTGCAAACAAGAAGCTTTCCCTACAAAAACTTAAATTCTTGCAAATAAGTGTCTAATTTTTTTAATAATGGATATTTGCAATAGTTTTTTCCATCCTTAACAAAAGTAACTTATTTATAAAGGGTCAAAACTTGTTGTAAATAACAAGTTTTTCAAATAAAAACTTAAATCCTTGTAAATAAGTATGTAGTATTTGCAATGACTCTCTTCATTTCGTTGCAAATAACAAAGTTTTTCTAAAAAAAACTTAATCTTTGCAAATAAGTGGTATTCTCGTACGGATTGTGCCGGTTACGGTAATCCGTTCGGTGCACTCTGGTGCGCACATCCCTTGTCAGAAAGGCCCAAGCCCCCACATACCCAAGCACAGCCCTCTCTTACCCAATATTCAAACTACGTCGTTTTGGGACAAAGCCCTAACGCCCCATGTTGTCTATTTCCTTCCCTCGTCCAGCCTCCTCAATTCCGAATGCATGTCTCGCTCTAGTTCTTCTCTTTGCTCTCTCCCTTGGCGCCGCCGCACCCCAAACCTTGCCACGCCCGATATGTCTCCCTCTCGATCTCACTCTCCCCGGCTCCGATTTCTCTTCTCTCTCTCGGATTCTCTCTCTCCCCCTCTCATTCTTTATTTCTCCATGTCTCTTAGGGCTTCGTCGCCTCCGCATTCCTCTGCACCCCAGCGCCGCTCACACCACACTCCCGTCGGTTCTCTTTCTCTCTATCACTTTTTCTTCTCTCCTCTCCCTCAGGTTGTGGCATTGCCGCCACCATTCGCCGTGCCCCTCTGTCTAGCGTTACAACAATGGGTTTCCCTCCCTCCCCATTTTTTTAATGCAAATTGTGCGCGTGTTTGCTAGCCACAATAAGCAGAAATTAACCCTTTGGGCATTATAGCTTTTGGTATAAATAATTAATTTTTGTCAGTGTTTGTTGTTTTGATTTAATTATGTTCGTCAGTTGTAGTTCTTAATTTAAGAAATTCGGGAAAATTATTGTTCTAAATATTGTTCCCATGTGAATTGTTTGTTTTGAAAGTATTGATGAAGTGCATTACGGGTTTTCCTCAAGAAAGTGCATTTTCACTTGCAAACATTGCCCACTCCTTAGGGGATGAATGACTGACTCCAATTCAGAGTGATTTTTCTGCAGAACATATGACATCCTTTGGTGGTGCGTTATAAGTTGCACACTACTTGTTTTCATATACTGCTGAAAACCAAATGATATAACCACCCCTTATGGGATGAATAAATAAATATAGTAACACCTCTGTTGCTGCCCTTAAGATTCTTTATGTATGAGCACGCATGTGTTTGGGTATCTCAAGATGTTGGATAGTCCTGTGCGTTCTCTCTTCAGTAATTTTTCTTTGTTGTTGGTATTAAGAAAAACTGAGATTATACAGAAATTCTCTTTTTGCAGTTGAAGGGGTAGGTGCAATTTAATTGAGCTACTTGACATTGATCTGCAATGGCCTATGCAAAAGTATATGATGGGCAGAGGCATTGAGTCCAAATATGCAAAAGTATCTGAATGTTACTTGCGTCCATTTTGCTCAATGTAGGACAAGCAGGGGAACCAAGAAAGAGAAGAAGGTAGGATCATTTACTTCCTTGTATAGATTATATTATAATGCTTTGTTGTAAATGCTGCTTTGAGTTGATAGTTGGAGTACCAATGGCCTTTTCCTAACGTAATGCATATTGAATCATTGATGATGGTGGCATTACTTTAGCTTATCTCAAAATTTATACTTACTACGTGTGTTTCACATCTAAGTTGAAACTCATTTAAATATGTATTAGACTAGGTCTTTCAGTGTAGTGAGAGTCTATTTGATAAAAGCTTTGGTGCGCAGATCCACTGAGGTTTGTGGCACTTGTGAATTTGACTAGACTCAATGAGAAAAAAGTATATAGGTTATTGGATTGAATTTATTTATCAATAAACAACATATACTAGTCAATTACTTGTCACATTATGGCATTCTTTCTATATACCTATCTTTTCCTCGATTTCAAATCAAGATGAGCCAAAAAGGAAGGAGAAAAGGCATAAGCCAGGGAAATCATTCTACCTTTTTGGGTTGAGAAAATAACTAGTACCTATTCAGTAATGAGGATCACTAAGACCTTGTATGCAAGTTTATGTGATGTCCTTGGCCCTTGCTTTCTGAGTTTATACATTTTCTTCTTGGTTTAAAAACACCTTTTTTTTTCGTAATAAATGAAAGATTGATACAAACGGATGCCAGAAAAAAGTGCATCTTGAGGTGCAAGAGGAACACCAAATGGAAGATGAACCAATTATTTACACTTTTATGACAATTTGTAACTTATAAGTGGACTATGAGCATGTAGAATCGTGGGCTCCATAATTATGTGCAATTTAAATAAATATATGAGAGTAAAGATTTTCATGCAGGATCTTTAGCTCATGATTTAATTACCTTCATATTTATGTTCTTGTAAGTATAATTACTGGAGAAAAAGAGTTACAGTTTAGTGAAAAAACCGTTTTGGAAACTTATTGTGAGGGTCCTACCTAACACAAAAGGGGATAGAACATTTGTAGAGTTGAAGGAAAGGCAAAGGTGAGAAGCACTCCAATGGTCTTAGGGATGAGAAACAGGAGACACCTAATGTAGCTAGTCCAACATCTGGTCGAGTAGGCACCATGTGGCAATACGGCTGACATGTCTCAGAGGAAGGTAAAGATGAGGAACTTGGTCACGACAGATGAGCTAGAGAAGTCATCTCCCGTGAGGAAGAGAACGGGGACCTGGGGGACATATGAGCTCGGGCGAGTTACACACTAACCGCCAAATGCAAGAAAGGATTACTCGCCAAAGAGTAACTATGGATACAACCAACCATGGGAACTTCTCAGGATAACATGGAAGAGTTTGGGTAAGTGTCAGCAACGAGTGCAGAAGCCTACACTCTATCTGAAAGGTCACATCTGGAGTGGCTCTGCAATTAAAGGTGAAGGCTCGACAAGTCGTGCCATCATGACCCAGAAGTATGGCTCGATGCTACACGGTGAACCCTCGTTCAAAGGAGAACTGAGGAGTTGGCAAACTATAGATTGTGCCGACCATGCTCTGATCACTTTCTCTGTCATTCTATAGTATGACAAGACAGGATTACAGGACAAGGATGAAAGATTCCTATCCAAGGATGAAATATTCCTATCCAAGCATATCTGGTGTGACGTTCCCAATCTCCACTTGTGGTTTGGTAGAGATTTAAAGCGTCAGGATATGTAACACACGGTCACACATCTCCGTTCATGACATGCAATGTAATATACTGATAATTTAGTAATATGCAATAATTGCAGCAGAAAGTCGAACTCATAAAAATTTTGCTCCAGAATATCTAAAACATAACCTCATAATCGTTGCATAACTATAGTTCAACCTCTTAGGACTGTTTGAAATGTTTACACATTAAACTTTAAACATTAACAAATGGAGATTTACATATATCTCTTTATCCCTTTCTTGGTTAAGAGGGGCTTCATAAAACTCTTATTTAGAGCATCTGTATAATGCGCTGAATAATACGCAGGACCATCTCTATAACCATGAGCATCATCTCTAACTGCTGATCCAGGTTCAACTCATTCTCTATGGTCCAGATCAATTGACTCACGTCCATATCCATTTTGTGGTCTTTCTACAATTTCTGTCCTTCTACATCTCAGCAAGCTAGCAACCAACTTACAATGAGATAACATAAACATGATAAATAATAAACTTAAAATGCATGAATGTAGAAAACATACTTTTCTTTATTTCATCCAGATTTCTTTGTAGAAACATGTTCTGAATAACTTTTAGATAACATTTTCTTACGGAGAACACTTGTTCAGAGAAAAAGAGTTTTGCATTTCTTTTCAAAACATCTTGCTTAACATATGGTAACATCACATCTCCTCATTTTGAACTGTAAGTACCTACTGGATTTATTACACAATATCTGTGCTGTTAAACTTTCATACTTTTGTTCATAGGTGTACTCACCAACCCTAGGTACCATTTACATATGACAATCACCCTGGAATCCTTTAAAGAGGATCCAGCCATTGCCCATTGACTGTTCTACTACTCAATTTTTACTCATTCCAGAATGGACAGAGAAGTTCCACTAGGATACTTCCTTATCCTAGCATTTGGGGTCGTAATACAAACATTTCTTTCATGCTATGCATATGACAAACATATTGAATGGCATGTGCTTTTGCTTTAAGAATCAAACTTTGCATGAAATATCATAACTTTAAACACGTCAATTTGTAAGAATGCTTGAATATGTAAAAGTTTATAAAAACATCACATACTTCATAGAATCCTAATATTCATTAGATAAATGCAAGGTTCATGCTCAAAATCAACATTTATACATGAATGCTTTGTTTATACATCATCATATGGATATTATCTAAAAGTAGGTTAGAGACCAACTTACAATGCTCTCGAGTGTTTGAAGTGGCTGAAATTAAGAAATGTATTTCATGTATTAGAATTGATAAAATTCCTTAACCCTATAAACCGTGGTATGCATGTTGGTGATGTTCATCTTCACGGGTGCATGTGCTTGGATTGTGAAACATAGTCATCTCAGGATGGTAATGATAATCAACCCGAGATAGTGTGAGCTTCTGTTAACCTTCATATACCCAAAGCATGTGTGTGGGTGATTCTTTGGACATAGGCTATGTATATATACATGAGTGTGTGCATGCTTGGAACCAAAACTCACTACAAGGTGATGGCCATTTACTGATGGGTTTCTCTTAAAAAGTATGGCTAGACTCCTCTCTTCTCAGCCTAGAACTCTTACTTACCAATTACTTAAGGATTCTTGTGAATGTAGTGTAGAGAAAGTGAGGTTTAGGAGTTGTATTTATATTGAAGACTAGGGCTGGTTACAATCAGTTAGCCGATTACTCTTAATCATGGCGATATGGCTTGGTTGGCAAGGACCTTCTTCAAGAGTGTTCCATGGATGATGTGGGAGATTTTAGGACCATGATCTATTGGACATGTGATGAGTGCACGAAATTGTACTTTAAATACTCAATTATTGGACTAGAATGCTAAAATGCGAATAGAAATAATAAGAATTAATTTGTATTATTGAATTTAGTTTCTATTTAATTTGGGATACTCCTAAGCATATTTTTATGTTTAATTTCAAAATCCATACAAGAGAGCTAAAATCTAGTCAAATTCAATGGAATTTTTGAATTGGAATAATTTCCAAGAGTTTTCAACGATGCATGACTTTTGAATTGAGCAAGACTTTTAAGTAATAAGGATTATTCATTTTCAACATGGGTTGATTTTCAATGTGGATAGACGTGTGAACTTTCAGCAAAATAAGGATGCTTCAACATGAGAAGACTTCAATGTTGGGATAACTTTCCAAAATATCAAATAAAGGATAATTTCAAATAATGTGGATTTGAGAGTACTTCGGATCAAGATAAAAAGAAACAAATTACAAAAGGAAACTATAAGAAGTCCAAGTCCAAAACGTGCTAGGAGACATCCTGGACATACCTTAGTATTTTGATAGTACTTTTCATTCACAGATTCAATTGATGTGATTCTTGATGCATTGAAAATCTAGCTTAAAGAGCTACAAATTCGTATATGATAAGGATGTCTAAATTCGAACTCTTCAAGCGCATATGCGGCTGCCAATTTGAGTCCTAAAAGTTATGTTATTTTTTATGTGGGAATCAGGAAAACGTTAGGGTTTCTTTTATACCAGAGAAAAGCATATCATTGGGGGAGAGTTTTGAAGGGAGGACGACACACTTATGGAGAAGAGAAAAAAATATTTTTATTTTTTAGTTCTTCCATGAAGAACTAAATCTTGGGTAAAGTTTCGAGCTTCCATCAATCAGATCCAATACTCTGACTTTTTCAATTCAAACTATATACACAATTAATAATTATAGCACCAAATTCTTAATTAGAAGATATGACATTATATTCATCTATTTTCTCAAATTTAATTAATTCTACAATCTGTTCTCCCATTACAAACCACAATTTTTATATATAAAAATGAATATTAAATCTAAAGTTGACACTACGTTCACAAATAATAGTGTAGCAAAAGATTACATCAATGACATGAAAAACAACCGTTTAAGTTACAATCATATATTTATAATCCTATAACTCAACGGAATCAAATTATAGCACGATTTAATATAATTGTTTCAAACTAATAAAAATTCAAAATAAATAGAGAATTCAATTCTATAATCTTAAGTAGTAAAACTTAATCTATGAATTGAAATAAACTCAAAGTTTTTTCATCAATCAATTTCTACATGAGGCTTTACCCAATATTTAGTTATCCATGGAAGAATTAAAAAATAAAAATGGTATTTTTCTCTTCTTCAAACTGTGTCGTTGTGCCTTCAAAACTCTCCTCCAATAATATCCTTCTCTTGGGTCTAAACGAAATTATAATGTTTTCCTGATTCTCGCATAAAAGATGGCCTAACTTTTGGGAATTAGATTGACAGCCACGTATGCGTTTCAGGAGTCACAATTTATGCATATTTATCAGATGCGAATTTGTAGCCTTTTAATATAGCTTTCCAATGCATAAAAAATCACATCAATTGGATGTGTGAGTGAAAGTTATGATCAAAATAGTAAGATATGTCCAGACTGTCTTCTAGCACGATTTGGACTTGGATTTCTTGCAGTTTTCTTTTGAGATTTGTTTTTTTTTTCCTTGATACGAATTACTTTCAAACCTACCTTATTTGAATTTATTTTTTATTTGATATTTTGGAAAGTTATCTCAATGTTGAAGTCTTCTCACGTTGAAGCATCATTACTTTGTTGAAATTCCACACGTCTATCCACATTGAAAGTCAACTCACGTTGAAAATGATGAGTCTTTATTACTTGAAAGTTTTGCTTAATTCAAAAGTCATGCTTTGTTGAAAACTCTTGAAAATTATTCTAATTCAAAAGTTTATTTGAATTTGACTGGGCTTTAGTTCTCTCTTTTTTGGATTTTGAAATTAAATATAAAAATATGTTTTGAGAGTATCCTAAAATAAATAAAAACTAAATTCAAGAACACAAATTAATTCCTATAATTTCTATTCATATTTTAACATTCTAGTCTAATAATTGGGTATTTGAAGTGCATTTTCGTGCACTCATCACACATTCCAACTTGCCTATTGTTAGACCCTAGTAATTGTTATGCAAAAGAGATGAAAGAGACAAGAAAATCATAAAAATAGGCAACCAATTCACTTTCCAGATTCGCATATCAAAATAATTTAAAGAATCCAATAACCCATCAAGATCAATCCCTCTATAACAATTCGCTGAGTGTGTGTTCTCCAAGTCATAATCATGTTACCATTAATATTGATACATGAAACATCAAGAACGTCTCAAGCAAAATGTTCAACTCCATAACTCAAGGGTATAATAGTGTTTCATGTAAGGGTTTTCTCTATGGAGTTGACAAGTAGTGTACACACAATCACATAGAGATTTAGGTAATTATAAATAAGTTATAAACAAACATTGATCTTATGATAGGAATACTAACAAATGAGAATTCAACCATTCTTTCTATAGGCTTACTTGGGATCAGAGGCTTACTTGGGATCAGAACGGTCAAAACAAAAGGTTGTAATGTGATTCAGGTCAGGCTATATGAAAAAAAAAAAGGAATGGAAGAAAATGATTCAAAAACTTCTAAGTATATACCTAAGGAATTTTATTAAACATCTCAATAAACCACATTCCTCACTTGATGTATTCTTCAGCCTTTCAAATAATCAAATAATGTCTTTCTTTTTTCTTTTTATTTTCATGTTTTTTATAATTTGGTGAACAATTATATAACAATTATATGTCACTTTGGTATTTTTCTATTTTTACCCAGCTTTAATATTTTTGCCTTTGAAGCTAACTCATTTGAACAACTAGTAACTCGTGTTCTTCTCTTTATTTTTATTTTTTGCAAAGAAAAGAATTCAACATCTAGTATACACTTGGAAGTAAAAAGGATAGGAAAAATCATTATATAGGTTATACTCTAATGTGGAGAGATATGAAGAATGTAGGTATATGAAGGAAAATAAAACTATTTATTTCTTGGCTCAAAGTTGGCTACTAGGAGTATATAATTGAAAGAGTTGGCTTGAAAGGTTCAAACGTTAATTCTAAATTGACCTTCATCATATATTAAGTATATCTACCATTACATCACAAACAATGCAATGATATTCTCAAAAAAAGTGCTCAATTGAAAAAAAATAATCAATGAATGCTTATTACAATTTTCTGCATTTGTTGTCCTTCAATCGTTTCCAAAACTCACACATAAATACTTAAGTAAAAGAGTTCTCTAGATACACGTGTATTAGATATTCTGTGAGTATCTCAGCATAATGATCAAGATGAGTTTCTTGAATTCACTGAAATGACTATGTATGAGAATGAACACACATGTGAAATGATGTACCTGTGATGCTAATTAAAAAAAATTATGTCACATGTAAAAGTGCCACAGAGTTCCAACAAGCATTAATAAATACATAATTTGTACTACGCCCAACTTAAATGAAACATTGTTCTCAATGTTTAAGAATTAAAACTGAATGGATAGTAACTGAAGAGGGTAGATTATATCTGATGTGTGACGTGGGCAGCCTGGTAAACATAAGAGATGGCAAACTAAAATGACGAAATCACACTATCCTGCAAACAGAAAACAAAGAAAACACCAACAATCAAAAAGAAAGAAAATGAACAGAAAGAAAAGAAAAGAAAAGAAAACAAATAAAAAATTAAAAAAAAAAATACCTGTATGGTGGAGTCAAGGCTGATAGATCGGGTCTGCAAGTGGAATGTCTTCCACTTCAGAGACTTGTCTATCAATAAGTATTTTTAGGCGTTTGACTATTTACTTTAAAGATCCGACCATCCCTAGGGTCATCTTTTTCTACCGCCTCGTTTTCAAAAACATGTTTCACTATAAATGGGTCAGTCCATCTAAATCGAAGTTTTATTGGGTGCTTGTGAAGTCTAGAATCATGTAAATATACTCAGTCATTAGATTTAAACGTCTTCCTAAGAATATTTTTATCATAAAACACGTTCATTTTAGCCTTATAGATTTTAGAGTTCTCATAAGCATTATTTCTCAACTCCTCTAACTCGATCAATTGAAATTTTCTAAACTTACCTCTCTCTGCTAAGTCAAAATTAAAATGCTTGATGATCCAATAAATTTGGTGCTCGAGCTTTACAGGTAGGTGGCAAGACTTTCAAAAAACAAGCCTACATAAGGTGACATACCTAATGGAGTTTTGAAAGCTGTACAGTAGACCCAAAGTGTATCAACTAGTCTTAAAGATCAATCTTTGCTATCAGGGTTTACTGTTTTCTCTAGGATTTACTTAATTTCCCCATTAACAAGTTCTACCTGTCCATTTGTCTGAGGATGGTAGGTAGTAGAAATTTTATGAAAAATCCCATATTATTTCATCAAAGTTTCAAATGAACAATTACAAAAGTGTGTGGTCACTAATGATAGCACATGGTGTACCAAATCGAGACAACACATTTAATTTGATTACCGTTTTATTATTATTGCTTCTACAAGCTGCTGCCTCTACCCATTTTGACACATAATCTACTGTCACAATAATATATTGATATACAAAAGAATGAGGGAACGGTCCCATGAAATCAATACCCCAACAATAAAAAATTCATATCACTAAGATCGAATTTAAGGGCATCATATTACGACTGGGCAAACCTCCTAACTTTTGACACCTTTCACATGAGCGACAATAGATGTTTGCATCCTTAAACAATTTAGGCCAATAAAATCCACAGTGCATAATTTTTGCTGTGGTTTTTTTCATTGAAAAATAGCTCCTATAAGCTTGGGTATGACAAAATTCTAACATTCTAGCTATCTTCTCATCAGGGATGCAACGCCTTATAATTTAGTCAGGATAGTATTTGAAAAGAAAATATTTATCCCAATAAAAAATTGTGTACCTCAGCCATGAACTTTCTCGTCTTGCGTGCTCCAATCTGCCGGTATCTCGTCTACAATCAAATAATTCACAATATGAGCAAATCATGATAAAGAGGAAATAAACAATAAATGTTCATTTGGAAAATCATCCTTAATTGGCATGTGGTTGATGGTGTCCTCAAATGTGAGCCTCGAGAGATGGTTGACAACTACATTTTCAACTCCTTTCTTATCTTTGATGGAGATGTCCAATTTCTACAAAAGTAAAATCTATCGTATTAATCACGTTTTAGCATTCTTCTTTGTGAGAAGGTACTTAAGAGCTGCATGATCTGTTAAAATTATAACAGAAGAACCAATCAAATAAACACGAAACTTGTCCATAGCAAAAAATATAGCTAGCAACTCTTTTTAAGTGGTTGAGTAATTCAGTTTAGTATTATTTAGAGTTTTACTAGCATAATAAATGACATAGGGTTTCCATTCCCTTTGCTGTCCAAGGACAGCACCTACAACACAATCACTAACATCACATATAATCTCAAAAGGTAAAGCCCAATCAGGTGGTTGTATTATGGGTGCTGAAGTAAGTTTTCCAATTAGCGTTTTAAAGGCCTCTTGATAGGCTTGTGTCCACTCAAATAGGGCATCTTTAGCTAGGAGGTTGCATAGCGGTCTAGATATGGCAGAAAAATTTTGTATGAACTTCCTATAAAAATCCGCATGACCAAAAAATAATCTAACATCCTTTACTGTTCTAGGTGTAGGTAACTTATAAATTAATTCAATTTTAGATTGATCAACCTCCATCCCATTGAAAGAAATAATATGCCCTATGACAATACCTGAATGTACCATAAAGTGATATTTTTTTCAATTCAAAACCAGATCCTTTTCCTCACAACGGGTCAATACTTTTTAAATTTAGCAAGCATGCATCAAAAGAAGTTCTAAAAATAGTTAAGTCATCCATAAAAGCTTCTATGCAATTTTCAATCATATCACTAAAATGTTTATCATGCAGCGTTAAAAAGTAGTAGAGGGCATTACATATTCCAAATGACATTCTACGGAAAGCACAAGTACCAAAAGGGCAGGTGAAAGTGGTTTTATCCTGGTCTTCTAATGCAATTTTAATTTGATAGTAATCAAAATAACCATCCAAAAAATAATATAATGGGTGACTAATTACACGCTCAAGGATTTGATCAATAAAAGGGAGGAGAAAATGGTCTTCTCGGGTGGCGGCATTCAATTTTCTATAATCAATACACATCCATCACCAACTCACAAACTTTGTAGGTATTAACTATCCCAATTCATTATTCACCATAGTGACACCTGACTTCTTGGTGCTTCCTCTTACCTATACACAAATATTTAAAAATCTTTGTATAAGTAGAAACTTATTTAATAATATTCGAAAGAGGGAGGTTAATTTTTACCTGCTTGAGGTTCTCTAGGATTTCATTGCTATGATCCAAAATTCGCATATTCAATTTTAAAGTTTGAGTAAATGGTATCTTAATTGGGCTCTTTATTATCTCGACTTTCTTGAGCAGCTTGGCACCACTATTGCTTTGATTCTCTTCAACATCCTCTGATTTATTAGTTGTTGGAATGTGTAAGGATTTACTACTTCGTGTCACAATGGCATTGATATTTTTCAAATTTTCTTGCGCTATATGTTGACCTTGGGGTGTGGATTGTGCTTGAGAAGGGACTTGACATGCTCATTTACACTCAAGGAGCTCATCAACTTGGATACATGACTCTTTATTTCTTTGTTTTCTTTAAGAAAAATGCTACTTTGCCCACTCATTTTGACACCTCATATATTTTAAATTTTTTTTTATTTTTTTACTTAATAGTTAAGGAAGTGACTATTAGTTTATTGATATATTTTTTTATATTCTTCAAAAATGTTTTAAAATGTTAAAAAAATATGAATAAAAAAATTAAAAAAAAACAAAAACAAAATTTTACCCTAGTGGTCAAAATCAGCAGTGCTACTCAGGTGGCAGGATAGCACCGCTCTTTCTTCAACAACCTGTGTAATTAAAGACTCAAACTTTTGATTAGTTTTATCATGTACTTCAATAAAAGCATGTAAGTATCTTTTAAGGGGTTTCTAGAAGAAGAAGATGCATTATACCATGCAGGGTAAGCTCTAGGTGGCTGTGCAGGTTGCTGGTTTTTAGATTTCTAGCTAAAGTTTGGGTGATTATGCCACTCCGGTTTGTCGGTATTGCAGAAAAATGTAAAAGACTTCTTGTACATACTTAAGGCATTACATTGTTTCTCATATATTTTTCTCATTTCAACAAATGTGAGGCATTTTTGAGTTAGGTGATCTATCCTACCACACACAAAATACGGTCCAAAGGACTCTACAAGAGTAGCCATGTGTGTTGGTTTTAA
Organism: Juglans microcarpa x Juglans regia; assembly: GCF_004785595.1. Classification (NCBI taxonomy): domain Eukaryota; kingdom Viridiplantae; phylum Streptophyta; class Magnoliopsida; order Fagales; family Juglandaceae; genus Juglans; species Juglans microcarpa x Juglans regia. Next base: position 18,980,237 of record NC_054608.1, read on the forward strand.
ATCCTTAGTTTTTAAGACTCATAACTCCCTAGTAAGCATCTCAACTTTAGCTTTTTGGTTATCCTTTTCCCTAAGATGGTAAATTCCACCACTATTTGAATTATCACCAGGCCGTGACCTATTTGTACTCTCAGTAGCACTAGGTTCGGTCCAAGTGTGAGCTTTTTTACTAAGTTTATTGAGATATTCTATGGCATTATCTATTTTTTCTGCAAAAACTCACTATTACACATCATCTGTATGAATTGATGCTCTCTAGGTGTAAGTCGCTCATAGAAATAACTAAGCGTCAGTTTTCATACCCATGGTGAGGAGACATACTCAACAACTCCTTAAACCTCTCCCAAGTCTTATAGAAAGTTTCACTATTCTTTTGGGCAAAGGTAGAGATCTGCCTCTTTAAAGCATTAGTCTTATGTTGCAGAAAATATTTGTTAAATAAGACCTGTCATCTCATTTCATGATCTATTGCTCGTGGTCTTAGTGAGTACAATCAACTCTTTGCTCTATCTTTCAAAGGGAAAGGGAAGAACTTAAGTCTCACAACATCATCTGTAGCATTATGACTATGGAAAGTTGCAACTATTTCCTCAAACTCTCTAATGTGCAAATAAGGATTTTTATTCTCTAAATTAAGAAGGGTGGGAATCCGCTGTATTATCCCTAGTTTAAAATCAAGTTGATGAGTGTTGGTTGGAAACATGATGCATGATGGTGTGACTGCGAGTGTAGAATGGAGGTAATCCTGAAGAGTTCTAGTGAGTTGATTTTTGTGTTTACTCATTTTTTCGATACTCGATGAATTGTCAAATAAAGGATTAAAAAAATGATTCTAAGGCTACGTTTGGTTGCAAGATTCATCTAAATTCAGTTTAATTTTAAGCTGAGTCTAACATCCAAACACTAAACTTTCAAGTTACTAAACTCATCTCAACTCAAAACCTCCTTACAGGTGGGATCCACAACCTTTTTCAACTTAATACATGTTTATACGTGGGACACACAACCTTTTTCAACTTTTCATAAAATGTACTAAACTCATTTTAACATCCAAACACACTTTAAAGTCAGTTTAGATGGGCCATACATAACTCCTTCCACTATTAAACTCATTACTATTCATAAAGAACTGAGTTCAGTTGAACTCAGTTCAACATCCAAACTAAACCTATCCAAGGCGTCTCTATATATGTGCATGCAAGGTAAAAAAAGTACTACGAAAGAAAGGAAAAAAAAAATAATGCACAATCTAAAAGAGGGAACAAAGTTACCGTCTTTACAAACTACTGAAACAAATTATGCCTTGTATCGATTCTTGCACTGTACTCTTCGGCAACGGTGCAAAAATTTGATTTCGCCCAAACTATTATGCGGTGGTATACTATAGTTTAGGGTGTCAATCCATAGGGAGTCGGAAGAAACATTACAATATTCAAGCTTTAGGGAAAAAAATTAAATGAAAATATGACAAAAATATGAAAATTCTACCTAAAGCATGCAATTAAAATGAGATTAGGGCACGGATAAAAAGACAAGTAAAGCTTCAGGCTTCTATCAACCGGATCCAATACTCTGACTTTTTCAATCTAAATTATATACACAATTAAGAATTATAGCACTAATTTTTTATTGAAAGATATGGAATTATATTTCTCTACTTTCTTAAATTTAATTCTACAATCTATTCTCTATTTACAAATCACACTTTTCATATATAAAAATGAATATCAGATCTAAAGACGATACTATGTTCACAAATAATAGTATAGTAAAATATCACATAAATGACATGAAAAACAACTGTTTATGTCACAATCATATAGCTCAAGGAAATCAAACCATAGGTAGATTTAATATAATTGTCTCAAACTTATAAAAATCTAAAATAAATAGAGAATTTAATCCTAAAATCTATGAATTGAAATAAAGTCAACGTTGGAGGCAAGCAAAAACGTTCATGAATAGTTCATGGTTTGGTTTAAGTGATGCTCGGTTTTGCTTCCTTAAATCCATGGCCGATGGTGGTTTGTCCTAGATTCCATAGTAGGTTGTTTGATTTTCTTTCTTTCATAATACAAGTAAGAGATAGAGAGAGGAAGATGAGATGGAACACTTGTTTAATTGATGAAAGAGCTTGAAGATGAAGGGGCGAGGTGTTAAAGCCGATGAACTCTATTTGGCTATCCCTTTGTTTTTCGTTGATTCTTTCTTCTTCATCTGTGGTTTCTAACCATGGTTATATATCATTTGGAGATGAAGATTTACAGATCCATCTTTGCTTGAAGGCTACGAAGTGAGTTGAGGGAATAGTGGAAGATTTGGAAGAAAGCTCATTAATGAGATTCGACTAGGGCAAGACTAATATTTCCTTATTTGGTTGGATCCTAAGAGCACTTTCCTTGCTTCCTTTTTGCATATCTGATTCCTCTCTTACAGACCTTTAATTGAATTGAGAATCTTCAGAAAATTTCTTTCAAACTTGACTCAAATCATTGGTTTTTCTGTAAGGGTACCTAGTTGCTTGTTTTTAGGTTATGACTGGTTCAAGTCATTTGACATTTGGCTAGGGCCAACATCTAAGACTGGGGAAAGAGTTTCTTCCAACCATTAGCTTGTAGGTAGGTCCGAATATGGCTTGTAGTGAAATGCCATAAGGGTGTGTCTTGTGTTCTATGATTTGTTTGTCTTTTTACTACTGGCCACAAATTCCTAGTTGATCAAGTGTTATTCTATGTTGGTGGCACATCTTCTTAGTCTAATTTGGACAAAGTAAGATGGAGATGGAGTTTGGTTATGTTTGGACATGTGTTAACCCGAAATGAACATGTGATATCTGATATGGCCTATGCGTGTGAGTCATGTCTTTGTCATGTGATTTTGTATTGGCTCTTAGATACTAGGTAGTTTAGGTGTAGTTCTATGAAAGACACATTTAATTATGCTATTATGACTAATAGAAAGTGAGTGTGAGGTTTGACCATACATGGCATAAGGATAAGTCATGTTTCAGTTTGTCCATGGTTTAATCCCATCTAATTCCAAATAAATGAGGAGCTTAAGGAGTACACAACCTAAGTGGAGTGCCTTGATGAAATGGACTTCTATGTAAGACTATTCATCCGGGCTGGATTTTTCCCGATCCAGTTCAGAACCCGGATACCAGGATTTCGATTCCCAATTCCGGTCCGGATCAAATCCTGGCCAAAATTCGGATTATAAAACCCGGACCTATACAGTTTAGATGTGGGTGTTTTAAGCGGGTTCCAGATCTAGAACCCGCATTTATACGATTCTGTACACATTTCCAGTTTAATGCCAACTCTTTAAGGTCTATTCTATTTGCTCTGTTTTCACTCTCTCTCTCTCTTCTCTTCGAGTTTCTGTTTCTCATTGGCTCCGTCGTCTTCTTCTCTTCTCTCTTCATTTCGAGTTTCTCACTTATGGGCCGTGGCTCCGTCGTCTTCTTCTCTCTCTTTCTCTCTCGTGCTGAAACTCTACCTCCTGTCACTCTTCCTCTGCTGATCGAAGATCTGTTCCTCGTGGCCGTTGTCTTATACTTGACAAAAACCAAATTAGATTCTTTGTGTTAGTTCTTCTAGACAAATTGAAGGTTCGTATTTACACTTCCAATTTTTTTTTCAGTGTTTTAGATCTGTAAGCATGTGGGAAAGGATTAGGGTTTGTTTTTAAGTGTAGGGTTTTATTTATTTATTTGGGTCTGCGATATCCTATTATTTTGCTAGATTTGCTATTTTTTCTGGTCTTGGCTTGCTTTCTACGATTGGGTTTTTGTTCTCTTTGTTGTTTTTGAGTTTATTTTGATGTGAATATTTGAATGAAGTAATCTTTGTGTTAAGGAATTTAAAAGCACGAGTGATGAAGAAGCTGCTGTTTTGGCTACTTCCATGTATCCACTATTATTGATGCTTCTAATTCAATTGAAGTTTCAAGGTACGTACTTTCGTATCTAAGCATATAATACAAATATTGAGTAACTATGTGCTGCTTATGAGTGTTTTTTTTTTTTTTATAAGTATGCTCTGCTTATGAATGCTAGCATCATTTGTTAGTTTGACAATAGTCTAATAATACTTCCATGTGATGGTTTCAGGAGTTCTAGTAGCATCAATGATGAGACAATGAATCCATGCTGTACAGAGAAAAACTAATGAGGAAGAAAAAACCTTTTAGGAAATAATGAACAAGGAGTATGAAAAAATAGAAGACCAAGGTTTGTAGTTTATTGTTGTGTAATTGGAGTTTGATTAAAGGAATATGTGTTTTGTAATATTTTTAGCAAATTAATTCAAACAATGCAATATGTAGTGGATTGCATCATGAATGTCTCATGCATTTTGATTTTATGTTATTTTATAAAATCATTCTCATGTTACATCAATATCATATAAACAATATATATATAGGCTTTTATGTAGTAAAAAAAAAAAAAAAGGTTCAAAGGAACCCGAAATCTATCATATAAACAATATATAGGCTTTAGGTAATAAAAAAAAAAATTCGGGTTAAACCTGGAACCCGGAATCAGGGTTTTAAAAAACCCGGATTCATTTGGGTTTCGACCCGGGTTTGATTCCTAGATTCTAGTTTGGGTAAACCCGGGTTCTTGGGTTGGAACCTGGATGAAAAGTTCTACTTCTATGACCGACCAAGTGAGGGTAAAATTGGAAGTTTTGTGAAATAAAGAAGTCCAATGGAATCTTCCTTCTAGGCGCCTTCTAGGAAACTTCCTATGTTGCATTTTTGTAATTTCTTCTGTCTTGATTTCTTAAATTGGAAATTCCTTTAGTCCTAAATTTTGGATGGTGGGTTGGACTAGAAATGGATTTTCGGCCTTAGTGAATAGTAGAATGAGTTTGGACCTTGGGTTCATTAAGCTAGAACTAATCCACTTGAGCTTCTATGGGTTTGATTATGCTAAGCACTTACATTGGGCTATTTGTCTTATCAAATCCTAGGCTGTATTATTATGGGTGTGTTGTTACATCTGGAGTCAATGATATGTCAGTAAAGATATCTAACATTCTCACTCTATTTAAAGGACCTAGACATGGGATAATATCTCACTTTTAAAACCTTATTTACTAAAGAGTTTGAGAAGACGGCTGCTGTGAAAAGCAAGGAGCAAGGAGACAACGAGAGAACTTTCGACATAAGAAGGTAGGTTAGATTCTAAGACAATGCTGGGTAATGTGGGATGAATATTGTGTGTGGGAAAAATTGCATTATTTCTGTAATCTTTCTCCCTATTTATATGAGCATAAATAAATATTTTCAGCATTATGTTTCTAGCTATATTTACTCACTAATGTTTTATGCTTTTAATGTTTTGGATGCTTTTAACTGTTTTTTGCTACTGATGAAGATATATTGTTTGGATGGCTTGGATACATGTGTGTGTGTCAGTGTGTGTGCACGCACTCATTTGTAATTTTGTGGAGTCGGCAAGTGTATCGTCATGGTACAGGATGGAGAATTTTCTGGGACCATTCTGCGAAGTGTTAGTACATGAGAACGAGAATGTCGTGTGGGGAATTGAGTGGAATGATATCATACTTGGCCTCACCCGATAGTGGGGATGTGGGATCCCTCGACATATCACATGTTGGTGTCTTCAAGTTGGTTGCGATTGGGTAGAGTGGTATTCTCGGGGTAACAAGTTTCAGTGTGTGACTATGAGCAATGGTGGAAATGAATGCCTCTTAGCAAAGAATAATACTTGACCCAATACTAGTGTTTACAAGTTTTCTGTTATATAGAGATGGGTAACTCCTTGCTATACTAGTACTATTGAGCTTTTCTCTAGTTTGCATAAAGAGAGAGCTACATCCTGAGAGGGTGATTCCTCGACATGCCTATGTATATATTTATTTTCGCCGAGAGGGTGATTCCTCACTAGGTTTTGAGGATGCACAAAACTGCAAGAGAGAGGATGATACCTCTCATGCACATACACGTTTCTCCAATATTTAGTTGAAATATTTTCATGGCATCTCTGATAGCATTATCTTTCATTAACAGTCTTGTCATAGTTGTCTAACCTTCCAATAGTTTTGTTCTTAGGACTATAGACTTTGATACAGGTTTAGATCTCTGTATGACGCTTGAGGAAGATGAGTTAATCCTGCCAAAATCTTGACTAACGAGACTAGGACCCGTCTTAGTACTAGTGTTTGTCGTAACCACTTTTTGCCCTATTTGTAGAATGTTCATAACTCTACCGAGTGCTCGTTTGTAACTTAGTCGGCTGCTTATGACAACTAACCTTATGTATCCCTAATGATGTAATGCTTTGAGAAGCCTTTTTTGTATGAAGTTTAGTTTTTGGTACATACATGCTTACATTGTTATTACGTGTTCCATTTATATCTCTACTGCATTGTCTTATATCTCTACTACATTGCCTAACCATTCTTTTGGGTGTTGACCAATCGACCAACATCCTTGGCACCATTTATCTCACCTAGTCTTTCATAGGGGGTGAGGCACCACAACTTGGTATTAGAGCTATGCTTATATGCATGACTATAGACAACTCTTAGAAGTACAAGACTATACCAGAAAATAGGAGTGATATAGCATGATAAGTTATATATTCTAGCACTAGGCTTGATCTATGCTTAGGAAGGTGAGGTGGGACAGTATGTAATAGGCTTAGGTTATGTGGCAGGAATTAACAATGGTGTGACCTAGTCTCTGCAAGGAGAGCGAACGCCAAGTGGTCTTGAAGGAGTATGGTTTGACAAAGGAAGAGATGAAGTGCTAGCTAAGGCACAAAATCGGATATCAGACATGTTGGAATGACAATCTGAGATGTGTTCCCAACATATGCAAGTCCAGTCAGTAGGAACCCCTAGAGATGGAGGGGGATGTATGTATGAAAGATTTTTGGCTCATCACTACACGAGATTCTTTGGAAACGAGGGACTGGTTAGAGCAAAGAGATGGATATCCGATATAGAAAGGATGTTTGAGTTGTGCAAGTGCACCAACGACCAGAAGGTGCCATATGCCAGCTATTTATTCTAAGGAGAAGCAACTCTGTGGTGGAACATCCAGAGGCAACTCTTTACCATGGAACTAGGAGCCATAGGACAGATCTCGTGGCAAGGTTCAAGAAAGAATTTGATGATTTTTATTTCCCGGAGATTATAACGAAACAGTGATCCAAAGATTTCACTAAATTGGTCCAAAGGAATATGACAATGGAGCAATATGTTGCCAGATTTATGGAATTAGGAAGGTTTGTCCCTCACCTTATTTCTATAGAAGCCATTAAAGTGAAACAATTCTAGGACGTTTTGCAATCCAACATTTGGATGCAAATAGCTTGCCTAGAAATTACAAATTCCAAAAAATTATTCATAAGCCGTCCATAACTGAACAGGAGCAGCGGAATTCGTTGGCTATATCCCTAACTCTAAAGAGGAGAATGAGTATAGGTGAAGGGAGTAGTGCAGAAGCCCTGCAAAAGTCCGTATCTAGAGTCGGTGGGTTACCACCAGTCGTTTCGTTCCAAGTTGCCAGTATCTAACGTTTGTCATAGAGCTCATGAAGGAGATTGTCGTCAAGCCCAAAATGTGTGCTACATATGTTGTCAGATGAGACATTTAAGTTGGGGATTGTCCCCAAACACCCTCGATGCAATGAACGATGCTAGGAGGAGGACGTGGAGGTCTAAGGTAGCTTGTGCAAGCCAAAGTGTACCACACTTACCCTAAGAGAAGTTGACGAGGAGGTCATGGCAGCAAAAGAAGTTGGCATCATCACAAGTATGAGGTTTTTACTCCCCATAGTCAACATCATTTGTAGGAATTCCTTGAGTGTAGTAAGTAGTGGTAATTATCACAAGAAGGGTTAGGGTGTTGCACATCTATGCCAATGCTTTGTTTCACTCAGGAGATTCCAATCATTTGTATCTTCGACATTGGTTAAATTGGATAGCCTTCGAACACAACCAATGAGCCAAGGGATAACGATGGATGTGATTTAGTATTGGGAGTCAATTGGCTGGAAACATTGGGCCCAATCATTTGGAATTTTTCCAAACTGTCAATGGAGTTTAATAGTGGAAGGAAGATGATAGAGCTTAAGCGACTCAGACTTAAGCAACTTACTTATGAAGGCTGTGTGACGACCTGAACTTAGCCATCCTCGCCTATCTTTTAGTCACCAATAATTTTAATCTTTGGGCCTAGCAGAGAGGAGGAGTACACTTAGGACCATGGGTCTTATTCTTGTTCTTAGTGCATTGGGAGTCCAAGCCCACAAGAAGGCCCAAAAGGCCAATTGGGTTTTCGGCCACTGGAAGGGATTAGGGTTTGAAACCCTAGTTGGGGTCTAGGGTTGAGAAGCAAAGTGCCACATGGTGGGGGAAGACCTTTTAGTTTCCCTAGAATCTCATCATTTGAAGACCTAGGGAAGTGGCACCTCGATTAGCACACAAATGACACTTGGCCAACACGCACCTAAGGTTTTAGAAGAAGAAGATAGATTGGGAGAAGAGAAAAGGCTCGGCCACATGTAGGGTACATGCCATTCTCACCAATCACATGTCATGTGTCTCACATGCACAACTCACTTTTAAGTTACTTTGTATCTGGATGTAAAAGTGGGTAAGGGAAGTGAGAGAAATTAGGGTTTCAGTAACCCCAAAGGACCCACACCCCACCCATAGGATTTTGGCGAGTTCCAAGAACAATATGCAATGATTTGAGAAAGGGAAAGACGCATCGGAACACAACAAATCAGAGGTACAAGACTCCAAGAGATTTCTAGGGCTTCAAGCATCGAGTTTGCATGCCTCACATGGAACGCCAACCACCCTTTTGGCACTTCTCATGCATGGAGGGAAAGCATGGGAGTTCCTCGAAGATACGCATGGGGAAGAGGCATAGACGCAAGGGGAAGGCACACACGCACACACTCACTAAGGCTCTAGAATAATCTTTGTGAGTGGAAGAGCAAGAGATGGGTGGCTAGGGCAAGACTCACACGCCACTTGCCACATGGCAAGCATACACATGCCTAAGATGAACTAGTCTAGAATTAGGGTTTCATCAAAAGACAAATATGCCCCAAAGTTCAATAAACCTGGACCACATAGTGAAACACGCCCTAGAGGCATTTAGGGTTTTAGATTTTTAAGCAAGATGATAAGCCACTTGTCACTTATGCGTGAGGATCACTTGGACTTCCCAAGGAAAAACAATCATAAAGAAGAAAGGGAAGGGGTTTTGGCCAAGCCAAGAGGACTTGTGACACTTGGCATTTATGCATCCAAACTTTTGAGATTCTCTATGTCATAGGAAAATGTGGTTAGCATGGAAACTCGGGGAACTGTATAAAGGAAAGCTTAAGGGTTGGCGCCCAAGGGGGCACACAAAGGGGTCACTTTGCCATTTTTCATTTTCAGATTACTTGTCTCTCTCTCTCTCTGTCTTCCTGATGGGCACCAAGATGGACCTAGTCTTAAAAATCATTTGCAAGTTCCAGATGGGCCAATTACAAGGTCAAGAGCCAAGAAGATCAATCAGGCAATGCAAGGATTGGTGCAATCCACTGAGATGAGTCTAGCAAGAGCTCAATATTCATGATGGGCTTGAAGGATGAAGATCTAGTTTTGAGTCATTTGATCCAAGTTATGAAAGAGGGCAAAAACATAACTTAAAGGCTTTGGGCACTTAAAGGATTTCAACTTGTTTAATTCATTTAAATGACTTATTTTATTAGTTTTCAATAACTAGGTTTATTATGAGAAGGATTTATGGGGGCCGCCTGTTCAATGGCATGCTGGGGAAGTTATTATTTTGTCGAACTAAGATTTTTGGGAAGGTCTTGTATTTTGGCCAATGGCTTATTTGGAAAATTACTTTTAGGAACTACGGTTTCAAGAAGTTACTGTAGTCGTGACACTATTCATCTAGGGGCATTTTGGATAAAAGGGGCCTTATTTTGGCCTAAGGTTAATTAGATTTAGGTATTTAAATACATGTAGCCGTCCAACACATGGCTTAGACAATATTGAATTTTCATTGTGAGTTGAGTTTACTCCTCTTGTTCTTGATTGAACTTTTAAACTTTTGAACTTATCAAAGATAAATCACAACCTTTGTGGCATTCCTCCTTATAATCTGGGTTCTTGAGACAGGTTCTTTAACGGGTCTAGATTTTAATATAATCTAGGTTCTTGAAATGAGTTCTCAACGGGTCTAGATTCTCTATCCATTGACTTAATTTTTTGCTTTCTTGGGTGAGTTCTCAAATTGATTGGGGGTTCAAAGGATTTCATTCCCACGGGTTCATATCACTCCCCCTCTCTCTCACACAATGACCCTTGTAAGGGAGCTCACCTCTCTATTTTCTCACCAACTGATACTCACCAAATATTATTTCCAAGTATAAAAGCATATTTAAAAACACAGGGAGCTTCCAAGGTCATCTCCACAGGGACAACTTTGTCAACACAATCAATCAAGCAAAAAGTTAAATGTAAAAGGAAAAGTAAAGATGGGAGCATGAAGACATTTGTAGTTGGATGGGTTTAAGGCTATTCACTGTGAAAATGTGATGAACTATGCACTTGAAATTTGTACAATATGTAGGATGAATCTGTATTTAGATATTAAGGATGAGGGACTACAATTACTCTAAAAGGAATTAAACATGAGTTTAAGTCAGAATGTAAATAGTTTAGAAACTTTGAGAAATCAAAAGATGTATTCGGAATGAAAGCAGTTTAGAATCTTTGGAAAAATTAAAAGATGTATTCGCAGGAGAGTAATGACTAGGGACACAGGGTTAGGGTTTTCTCAACCATCGAGATGTTGGTCATGGGGTGCATCTGTTAGTACCAAATCAGTCACGATATTAACACATAAACTCAAGAACACATGCAATCTCAGATTAAAAGCACCAATAAAAATAAAACCCTCACTATATTAATCATCCTTTTCATTCTAAGACCCTAGGGCTGAGGAATCCTTGATTATTTCAAGGTCCTGATGTGCCACGAGTCTACAACAGGTCAAGAGCAAGAGATTCCACAAAAACCCACAATAAATCGGAAGTGAAAATATAGAGTCAGAGTCTTGCTAAATACCACAACAACCAACAGTACTCAGAAGGAAGAAAAAAACCAATCCCTGCTACCCTAGTTGCAGAGGTTAGCCTAAAATCATTTTGAAAAAGATGATTTTGATGCTTTACGGAAACCCTAACAGAGTAACTCGCGTAATAGAAAGCAAAAGTAAAACAGAAAACCACACAACAATAGCAAAAACTCCCCCTTATTCTTGCTCCTCGTCCCCTTTTATCACTTTTTCTTCACCATTTCTCCTTCTCTCTCTTCTAACCGTCGCCTTCACTTTTCTCCATTCTACCCTATTGGAAGAGCTTGGTTTACTTTAGCAGCAAAAATGCAAAGGGTACGTGACTGAGAAGCTTAATGCTTTGATAGACTTGGGCTTGAAGGGTGAATGGGCCTCGGGCTTTTAGGCCTCCAATACTTGCACGGTTTAGACTATCATTTAGCCCATGACAAAGAATAAGCAATTTTTTTTGAGAAAGATAACTCATAAACTTCACAGCCCATTGTAAAAGGTCCACTTCATAAAAGTATAACTTTTAATCGTATTTGTATGACCAATCAACCTTATTTGCCTTACTTTAAACAGATATACCAACAAAATATCTTGACAATCACCAACCAAACACCACCTACGCCTCCCACATCTCCATCCAACCAACCCCAGGAGTGAAGGGAGGAAGCTGAGAATCCATCCAAGGAGGAGGAGCTCGCATGGTAAGAACCACTCGAACCTCCACTTCAACCATTTCACCTTCACACACACACACACATGGCCGCATAGAATGGAGGGTGAAGAGGGGCTTGAATTTTAAGTGTCTTACCATGACTTTGAAAGGGGTGTATGGTTAAATTCGTGTGTTAACTTGCACAAGACATCTTCGGGAAACTAGGATTTTCACAAGAAGGGGAACCAAACCTTCACTTGCCAAGCACAAGCAAAAAGGGACCTTAAGGAGGATGAGAGAACCGACCACTATTAGAGTTGAGTTAGGATTTTCTTTTGAAAATGTTTTGGCTAAAAGAAGAAACACCATGCATGACGCTACAGACACATACACCCACACATTATGCACAATTAGTGAAATACCATGACCAAGCCTTGTTAATGAAGCGTGAACATCATTCGGCCTAGGGCAACTTCTTTTAGGCCAAGCACGTGGAGAGCCATTCTAGCCATTGGAAAAGCTTTACAACCGTAAGGGAGTAAACCCTAAACACGTCACACACACACATACTCGGACTAGGGTTTTGTGTTTTCACTAAGTCTAATAGTTTAAACTACATTTTCAGCTCGTTTGGTCACGATACTTATATTTTAATTTGGATTTTTGTAAGTTGACTCTTAACCTACTCTCAGATAATATTTGTATCTGACGTGTGAACCTTGCATTGTTGATTAGTGTAGTGTAGACTTGGCATTGCTTGTTAAATCTCATAAATGAAGAGATCTTTGGTATAACATGCTTTTTATTCGGTTTCACATGATTCTTGCCATGTCTACATGCTTGAAATGTTTTGGCCATGTATAGTTGCCATGATTAGGAAATTTTCTCTTGCCATGATAAGCATCGATTGTATTGCCCATGTTTTTGTGATAAATAAATTGCATGTTCTAATGCTTTCAAGCAGTAACATGAGATGTTTTGATTTGTTGTTTGATAACATGACATGATTACATAGTACATGGCATCTACATCTTCAAGTTACATATGAAAAAAAAGAGTCCTAAGTACATGTCCCATGCATTTTGGGTTGTGCATAGTTTTCAAAAGAAAAGTTTGTTATACAATTTGTCACGACCCCAAATGTTGGGATGGGAGTATGTTCTAGTGGAACTGTTTTGTCCACTCTGGAGTGCATAAATTGGAAGTAGTAACCCCTGGGTCAATGAAGCATAGTCGATGGACCTCAAATGGGTTATTCTTAAAGGACTTCAGAGCAAGGTAGCACTTAATGCTAGTGAGTGCCATAAGATGGATGTGGTGAATGAGAAATATGAACTGCCACATAATGATAAGAACTCTGATGTAGTCGCCGCTGGTTAAGTGGGCCGGGAGTGATGCGGTAACTAGCAGGGAGCTCACTATGTGTAGGGGAGCCGTGAGGTATCCACCTATATGTTACAAGGACTATATGACTATGAATAATATGTGTTATGAAAAGAAGGAAAGTGTTTCTCCGAAAAGTCAAGCATGATTTTCTGTTACATGATTTTCTATCATCGATTTCTGTAACATTAATGCATAAGTAGAGTTTTCGGGTCAAGTACATGTGCATGCATATATCCTCATGGTTTGCCTTTATATGCTGATATTACCTGCTTGTATGTTATGTGTTAACTTACTGAGATTTCTTAAAATCTCACTATGGTAGTTTCTACTACCATTCCCTACCCAGAATGGTAAAAGTTGTAATAAGACATCAAGATTCCGGTCAAGATGGACAAATTGCCTAACCTCATCGAGGATGAGCTCACACTTGAGGCCTATTTCCATTTTGTTATTACCTACTTGAGGACTACGTCACGCTACCTTAACGAAATACAAGACATTTTGAATAAGGATCATACATCACAAGAGCTGCCCGAGTTTGAGGGAGTCTCCTCTATAGGAGACCGGATGGACTATGTAACTAGTTATAGAAGACAATCTTGGGAGTATATGATGGAAGCCTAGAGGGTCGCTCATAGTTTGGGGATCCATTAGTCGGGACTCCATGTCCCACGAGGAAGCAGCGTCTTTTTATGTGTCATTGAGGGTGGTGAACTTGGGAGTTTGAACGATTATGTTTTTGGGATTTTTGAAGTTTAAATGGTACTATGACTTTTGAAATTGCTCATGATCTTACTTAGATTATTTATGAATTTCCGCTGCGATTACTGTATACTGCTAGTAAGATGTTAGGTGCATTGGATATTAATTGTCATGTACGGGGGTATGTAGCCTTGAGTTACTTGTATTGGTGCTTCAATTACCATCTAATCTCAAGTGAGGGCTAAGGGTGCCATAGGCCGTAACAAGGCTATGTTGGCCTCTATAACCAAGAGGAAGGGACTGTTCTTACTGATAAGTCAAGAGGGAGTGGGCGAGCCAGGTGTAGTAGACAATTCATAAATTATGGAATTATTGAATACATTCATGGACGTTTTTTAAGAACCAAAGGGATTACCCTCACATAGAAGCCATAATCACATAATTGTACTAAAAGAGGGTACCCAACCCATTTTCACTAGACCTTACAGATATTCATACTACCAAAAATTTGAGATTAAAAAAATAGTGACGAATTTGCTGAAAATTGAAGTTATCAGGCCTAGTTCCAGCCTTTTCTCATCTCCTGTGCTATTATGCGTAAGGCAAATGGAAGTTGGAGATTATTTGTTGCTTATCGAACACTTAATCAAGAAACTGTGAAAGAGAAATTTTTAATTTGAGTGATAGATGAATTTCTGGATGAGCTATTAGGGTAATGATATTTTCTAAATTGGATTTGAGGTCTGAGTACTATTAGATCTTGATGGTGCTTGGAGATAAAGCAAAAACTACTTTTAGAACTTATGAACGACATTATGAGTTCTTAGTGATACTCTTTGGGATCACTAATGCCCCTTCCACTTCTCAGGGGTTAATGAATGATATATTTAGGCCATTTCTTTTAGAGATTTGTTTTGTTTTTTATTTATGACATATTAGTTTATAGCAAGAGTTAGGCTGAGCATTTAGACCACCTTAGAGAGGTGTTGAAGCTACTGCAATACCACAAAAAATATGCTATTTTATCAAAATATATGGTTCAGATGAGTAAAGTGGATTGTTTTAGTCACATCATTTCTTCCCAAGAGGTGAAGGCAGATCCTACCAAGATCAATTATATGCCAGAATGGTCACACCCAGTACTACTAAATGTTTATTAAGAACTATGGTATGTTGGTAGCCCCTCTAACCAATCTGCTTAGGAAAAGTGTTTGTGTCGAGTCAAGAAGCTGACCAAGTGTTTAATAGGCTAAAAGAGGTTGTTACTCAGCCCCTAGTGCTTAAAATCCTAGGTTTTTCATGCCCATTCAATATAGAGTGTGATGCTAGTGGAGAAGGGATTGGAGCTATCTTAATGCAGTTGGGACAACCTATAGCCTTTTTTAGCAAAATGTTGAAAGGAATGGCCCTACTCCTATCCACTTATGAAAGGGAATTGTTGGCCTTGATAACAACTGTACAAAAGTGGCATCCCTATCTCTTGGGCAGTCTTCGGTAATTAAAACAGATCAACAAGCCTTGAAGTTTCTACTAGAACAAAGTGTGGGAACTGAACCACAACAAAAGTGGATCACAAAATTGATGGGGTATGAATTTAAAATAGAGTACAAGAGGGGTAAGGAAAACAAGGTTGCAAATGCTCAAATGATATGAACACGCGGGAAAGGAATTCCTTGAACCCACAATCAAATTGAAAACTCACACAAGAAAGCCAAAATTAAGTCAATGGATGGAGAATCTAGACCTAATGAGAACTCGTTTCAAAAAGCTAGATTATATTAAAATCTAGACCAGTTGAAGAACCCGTCTCAAGAACCCAGATTACAAAGGAGGAACGCCACAAAGGTTGTGATTTACCTTTGATAAGTTCAAAAGTTCAATTAAGAACAAGAGAAGTAAAACTCAACTCACAATGAATAAATTCATCAAATTTCATTAACTTCTTAAAAATGAGGCAACAAAGTGTATTTAAACCAAACCTAATTAAAACCCTAGCCAAAATAAAACCCCAACTTTCAAAAATACCCTTGAGTGAATAGTACCGCAGCTACAGTATGCGCTATAGTAACTCAACTACAGTACTAACCCTAACCCCAATTCAATAAAATAATAACTTTCCAACATGCCCTTGCATAGACCCCCCTTAAGTCCTCATAATAAACTCAATTATTGTAAACTAATAAAATAAGCCCTTTAAATGAATCAAACAAATTGAAAGCCTTCTCGTGCCCAGAGTCTTTAAGTCATGTTGTTGCCCTCTTCTATAACTTATCAGATGAATTAAAACTTGATCTCCATCCTTCAAGCCCATCTTGAATGTTGGGTTCTTGCTAAACTTGTCCCAAGTGGATTGTATCAATCTTTGCATTGCCTCCTTGATCTTCTTGGCTCTTGACCTTGTAATTAGCCCATCTGAAAGTTGCAAAGGATCTTTAAGACTAGGCCCACCTTAGTTCCCATCATTCCCCCTCTCCTCAAAAGGATTCGACCTCGAATCTCCACCTGAATCAAAGGGAAAATATTTAGTAACGTTGAAAATAGCAGAAACAGGATACTTACCTGGAAGATCTATTAAATATGCATTATCATTAATTTGTTGAAGAAGAATTTGGAAAAGTCCATCCAAGCTACTCTTGTCATCAATAGGTAAATGTGTTAAATCTAAAGGAGTAAATGGATTAAGTCTATAAACAATTTCAAAATGTGAAAATTGAGTAGTAGCATGAACACTCAAATTATATGTAAAATCAATGAATGACAAACAATACTCCCACAAATATTTATCAAACATATCTAAAGTCTTCCTTACACGAAAATCACCACTCCAATTATATAAAAACTCAATGAAACGCAAAGAATGATCCCGCAAACGTTCATGCAACAAGTCAATGTATGGCAAATGATACTCCCACAAACGTTCATGAAACACACAAAGCTTTCCTTACACCCAAATGACAACTCCAATTATATGCAAACTCAATGAATGGCAAGCAATACTCCCACAAATGTTCATGCAACACGTTAATCATTGACAAATGATACTTCTACAAATGTTCATACAACACGTCAATGAATGGCAAATGATACTCCCATAAACGTTCATGCAACACGTTTAAAATCTTCTTTATACCAAAATAACAACTCCAATTATACGCAAACACAATGAAAGACAAATAATAGTCCAACAAATGTTCATGTAACAAGTCAATGAATGGCAAAGATACTTCCACAAACGTTCACGCAACACATCAATGAATGACAAATGATACTTCCACAAACGTTCATGCAATACGTCATTGAATGGCAAATGATATTCCTACAAACGTTCATGCAACACAACAAAAGTCTTCTTTACACCATGGTTACCCAACAAACCACCATGTCTATCACACAGAACCAACTTAAGGATAAAACTAGTAGGCATACAAAATCTATTATCTCTAAAGAAGTACCAATCTAGTTTATAGAACTTACCAAACGATGCTTTCTCACATGTTCTATACACACTAGCAACTAAAATGAAGACAGAGACATACCTTCTTGCTAAAGCATCAACTACAAAATTTTCCATGCCTTGTGTGTATTTGAACACGTGAGGAAATGTCTCAATAAATTGCACCCACTTGGCATGTACTCTATTCAAGTTGCCTTGTCCCTTCAAGTGCGTTAAGGACTCATGTTCTTCAAGGAAAGGTCGGGTAGGAATTGTCGGACCAGACACAAAATCAATGTAGTGCTCTATCTCTCTGATAGATGACAATCCACTAAACACACCACTAGGAATCATGACCTCATATCCCTACAACAAAGAGACAACAATACTAGGCAAAGATACGTCAAGTTCGTTAGTATTAAGACTCGCCTTAATATAAAAACTCACATTTCTCTTTGTTTTTCTCTTACTTTCTTCACTCTCTCTTTTCTTTTCACTCTTTTTTTGTTTTTCACTCTTTTTTCCCCTTTCACACTCTTTTTTCTTTTCACTCTCTTTGTTTCTGTCATTCTCTTTTTCTTCATCTTTTTTAGTACTCTCGACTAGAGCTGGGCAAAATTTCAGAATTTTCGACTCCGACGGAGTCGGAGTGGTCGGATTTCAGAGTCAGAGTTCGGAGTAGCTCCGAACTCCATCTCGGAGTCAGAGTCGGAGTTCGGAGCTCCGAATTCCGACTCTGAATTTTTTTAAAAAAACCCAGATGTAAAACAACGTCATTTTACATCTGGGGTTTTCTTAAAAACAAATAAACGACGTCGTCCCACTTAATGTGGGATAGCGTCATTTTATGGAACGGAGGGGGCCAAAAGGCAGGAGCCCCCCCCCCCCCATTCCCTTCTTCTTTCTTCCTTCTCACTTCTCTGTTCTCTCTCATCTGCTGCAGCCTGCGTCCGTGATCTACTGTCGTGCTGCGTCTCGCGTCTCGCATCTCCGTTGCCGCCGTTCGTCGTTGCTCCTCCGTGCGACTTCAAGCCGAGCTTCAGCCTAAGGTGAGAGTGACGGGTTCCGAACTTCCGAGCCCTAGAATTAAATTTAGTAGTTTAATTAATTAATTTTATGTAAACGTCTCTCACTCTCTTGTGAATTGGTATTTTGTTGTGATTCCTATGAATTGATTTTGTAAATTTGTAGTAAGGAAATGTGTTTAATGAAATGTATGATGTGTTTGTAATTTGTTTTGTATGCATGCATAGTGTTTAATAAAATGTGTAAGAGATGTGCATAGAGTCAAGCTGGTTCATTTGCGTTGTTTTCTTTGCATGTAAAACAAATAACAAATATATAACAGTTGAATATTTTGTAACTAATTCTATCCATTTTGTAAGGTCTTGGGTGTGCTTGGCTTCTCTCATAACCAAAAAAGAAAAAAAAAAATTGTTTTGGGTCCAAGATATATAACGCCTCCTCCATTTTATGCTTAAAAAAGATGATGATATATTTGTATATACGATGATGACAAGAAATATGGGTCAAGAAGAACTGGATAATTGGGAACGTAGAGTTGGTGAGATACTTGAAAGACATCATGTTAGATTATACATATAGATCGATAGTGTTGGAGGATAGCTAGCTAGCTAGATGCCAAACAAACAAAATCAAAAGAAGCATGCATATATATATATATATATATATAGGACAACATTGAAAATATTGATGATCAGACGAGCATATATGCAACAACTGCAGGTTGCCAGAATGTCTCGAGGAAAGGGTGCATATCGCCATTTATACCATTCCATAGATATATAATATTTAATGAGGCGCATATATATATATATATATATTGCGATTAATGTAGTAGTACTACTACTTGATGATTAGAGGATCTTTTGTTTTCACATTTGTCTAATTTGTCTATATATATGCACAACTCTTTTGTTATGTTTTGTATGCAAGATAGATTATGTTTGCAGTGAATTGTTTGTTGTGATGATTATTGAGCACACATGTGAATAGGTGGGTACAACTATTATTTGTTTTATATGTACGTGTGTGTCCATATATCCATACAGTAGTACTGTGATCGGTGACGACCCAATGGCAATTACCAAATAGACATTAATTAAAGAGTGGGTAGTCGACAATAGTTCAATAACTTTGGGGCAAGTTCAGTGGCTTGACATTGATTGTGAAATACTTGTAATTGCTAAGAATTGCATGAATTTCATTTGGGCGGAGCCACCTTGCTCTGGCTTCTTCCATAATTATTTTTAAACTAATTTTTTTTTTCATTATTATTTTTCAGCTTCTTTGATTGTGACATGGATCGTCCACAAGGGGATGTGGTGGATGCCAATGCTACAACTCCTACACCGGTAGGTACTTCCACCCCTAGAGCCACATCTAGGGCAGCTACATCTAGAGCAGCTACATCTCGAGCAGCTACTTCTTGTACGAGTAGTCGACTCTCGCTCCTAGTTGATATAGAGGATGAGGATATGTTCAACGAAGAGGAAGAGATGTCCATTGAGCAAGATCAACCACCACGGCCTTCTAAAAAGAGATCGTGGACATGAGAGCATTTTACCAAAATTCCTGGTGATGTTGCGAACCCGGTAGCAAGATGTCATTACTGTGGATCACTTTGTGGATGCCATTCGAAGAAGCAAGGTACCAGTGTGTTAATAGCACATCTAAGTGGTTGCCAACGATATAAGATAGTGAAGGGATTGCAAGCCACTGATCAGACCAACCTTAGTTACCAAACTTCTACAGCCACTGATGGTACACAGAGTAAGAAATTAGTCATCCCTCAATATAGTGAGAAGATGTTGAGGGATATGCTTGCAGAGATGATAATTACTGATGAGATGCAATTTACCACAGTCGAGAAAAGAAGCTTTCGAAAGTTTCTAAATTTTGTTGAGCCATGATTTCCGATTCCATCACGGTAAACAATGATGTGAGATTGTATGAAGAGGCATGCGAAGGACAAGAAGGAGATGAGGAAGATGTTTATTACCACTAGCCAAAGTGTGTCATTTACGATTGACACATGGACTTCGATACAGAACGTCTGCTACATGTGTATCACAGCACACTACATTGACAGTGAGTGGATTTTGCATAAAAAAATTATTGGTTTTAAAGAAATTGTGGATCACAAAGGTGCATCCATTGGGGCGAAGATGGATGATTGTTTAAAGGACTGGGGAATTCGAAAAGTACTGTGTATGTTGACAATGTCAGTGCGAATGAAACAACAATTGATTGGTTCAAGCGGAACACGACAGTGAGAGATGATGTCATTCGTGCCCACGAGTTTATTCATGTTCGATGTTGTGCTCATATCATTAACCTCATAGTTGTTGAGGGGTTAAAAGAGGTTGATGATTCCATAACCCGAGTCCGCAACATTGTACGATATATGAGGGGTTCCCCTCAAAGGCTTGCCAAGTTTAAGGCATTAGCAGAAGATCTTAAGATTGAATGTTCTAGTATGCTGTGCTTGGATGTTCCGACTCGATGGAATTCTACATACATGATGTTGGATGTGGCACATAAGTATCAAGAAGCATTCGAGCGGATGGAGGTCGAGGATGGGGGCCTGAGGTATGCTTTGTTGGAGCCAGCAGGGCAGGGGCTCGGTGTGCCGGACGCACATGATTAGACCAGTGTGAGCTACTTTGTTGAATTTTTAAGAAATTTTTATGACATAACCATGCGGCTATCTGGATCCAAATATACGACTACAAACTCATTCTTCAGCGAGCTCTCGGAGCTTCACTTCCAGTTGAAAAATAGTTGTACTGATTCTGCTGGATTGTTATCTACTATGGCTACAAGGATGAAGATCAAATATGATAAATATTGGGGGAATATTGAGAAGATAAATAGATTGCTATTTGTGGCTGTGATCCTTGACCCCCAAGTTAAGTTGACCGTTCTAGAATTTTGGGTAAATTTCGTCCTCGGGACAATGAAGGCTGCAGAGTTTATTAGATTGCTAAAAAGTGATGTTGATGACTTATATAATCACTATAGTAATAGTTGTCAACCTTTATCCGCAGCTGGTAGCTCCTCACATTCGAGTTCGACGGGATCGACAGTTTCCTTAGGTGATACTGACCCATCTGTAGGAGTTAGAGGCAATCGTATTATACGGCAGTATCATCAGCTCATGTCGAAAAGGAATATTATGCATTGTACATTTGAGGTTGAACGATATTTTATGGAAGCTGTCGAGGCACCTAGTGATGTATTTCAGTTATGAACTTGGTGGAAAGTTAATTCCACCAAGTATCTAGTCCTTTCCCGTGTGACCCGAAATGTGCTAGCCATTCCTGTCACTACGGTTGCCTCAAAGTCGGCATTTAGCACTGGAGGTCGCGTGTTGGATGCTTATCGGAGTTTATTGTCACCGTCAACCGTGGAGGCCCTCGTTTACACACAGAATTGGATAAGTGAAACGCCCATTGGACTAGATATCGTTGGCGTTGATGCCGAGAGCTATAGGCTTGAGTCGGGTAAGTTTATATGCTTTTAAATGATGATTTAATTATTTTTAATGTTTCTAACTTCTACTTTTTATGATTTTATAGATCTAATTGTGAACCCTAATATAATTGCCGATAATTGAGAGTATGGAACGGACGCCACTCGAGAGCTGGGATGGAGTTGAGAGAACCCCCTTTATTGGTAAGAATCAAATTATTCTTTTACCGTGTTCAATTTTTTATTATCAATTTTTTTTCATTTATTGATTGCAACTTTCTATCTTCATTTCAGGCATGACCAATGGAACAAAAAACATTTGAGTGAAATCCGTGTTTAATTTTTATGTAGTTATATTTCAAGGCTGAGTCATATTGTTATTACGTTATAAATGAGACTGTTATAACTTATGGCTATATCATACATGTTATTTACTTTTTAGACTATTTATGTAGTTATATTTATGTAGTTATATCCCGAAGAAAGACGTGGGATAAGTACTCTTTATTCTATAATTTCTATTAGTACTTATCCATCATCTCTCAAACGTTTATAATTTATTATTCAACTGAAATTAATCGAATTATACAAATCCGTACCATCATTCTTCTCTATATATACATACATCATCTAAGCTTACCTTAGCATATGGAGGATACTTGTGGTCCAAAAGTACAACTAGTGATGTGAACAGATTTGAAGGGATAAATTATGCCCATCAAAAGCCTTGAAAAAGCAAGTGTTGCATCAACGACAAGCCTCCATACTCTAGTGTTGAGGGAAAAATTAGTTGATTGGCATATTCTTGTGAAAATCTGTGTAAAATTGAGTTGTAACAAGTGTTGAAGCAGTGTAATATGAAAAAGATTGAAGTGTGCTCAACATGGCTCAACTGGAGCTCGATCAGCGCTCGAGCGGAACCCATACAACAAAATTTAAATAAAAAAAAAAGAACAGAAAACAACAACTAGAAATTTATTTCCAAACGGAGTTCGGAAATTTAATTCGGAGGTCGGAGCTCCGACCACAGTTCAGAGTTCCGATCGGATGTAGGAGCTCCGACCACCGTTCGGAGTTCCTATTGGAGGTCGAAGCTCCTACATCCTATCGGAACTCCGAACTGTGGTCGGAGCTCCGACCTCTGATCGGAGTTGGACTCCGACTCCAGTTCGGAGTCAGAGTCGGAGATGCAATTCGACTCTGACTTTTGCCGGAGTCGGAGGTCGGAAACGATAACTCTGACTCCGTCGGAGTCGGAGCCCACCCCTACTCTCGACCTCACAATTATTTTTCAACTCATTCTCTCTTTTTCTTGAGGTCTCAGCCTCACCCGCATATTTTTTCTCTTTCATTTTTCTCTCACTCTACTTTTCGGCCTCACTATTTTTTTTTCTCAATCTCGCCTTCACTCTTTAGCTCAATCTCAGTTTAACTCTTGCTTTTTAGCTCAATCTCTTTTTCACTTTTTCTTTTTTGATCACTCTCACTCTCACTATTTCTTTTTTGAGCAACCTCACTTTTCAGTTTCAATTAGTCCCCATGGACTTGTGTTGGAGTTAAAGGAGCAAGTTTGATTATTTTTCCATCATTTTCAAAACTATACATGTTCCTTAAGCCATCATGTATCACCTTCCTATCAAACTGCCACGGTTTTCCCAACAAAATATGACCACCATGCATAGACACTACATTACAAAGGACCATATCCTGATATTTCCCCATTGAAAAAGAAACCAGCACTTGTTTATTGACCCTAACCTCCCCACAATCACTCAAACACTACAACATGTATGGTCTAGGGTGTTTCAAGGTAGGTAAATTCAATTTCTCAACTAAAGCAGTGCTAGCCAAATTAATATAACTCCTCAAATCAATAATCATACTACATACCTTGTTGTTGATGTGGCATCTAGTATGAAAAATGTTCTCGCTCTGCTGCTTTGTATCATCCATCTTAATTTGTGTATTGAGAGCACGCTTGGCAACAAGAGACTAACCATACTTTTCATTCTTACACTTATGTTCAATACAAGGCTCACTCCTCCTCCTATGTCTTATGCCTTGTAGATTTCTAATAATCACTTCTTGATGATCCATCCTATCCCTCACTTCACCCAACACCAAATTCAATTGCTCAAACTGTTGTTGCATGGATTGCAGCGCAAAGGATGAGTTATCTACATCCCATTTGGTGAAGAGCCACTTCAGTGAGACATTGTAAAGAGCTGCACAAAAGAATGTTAGTTGAAAACCTCACACACTCCCTTACGTGTTTACACTCGAATAATGGCACTCCACTCGAGTTTCACTCTTAATTGGTTTTTTACCGATAATAGTCTCACACTCTCTTGCCTTTTACCTTAATAGTTTTCCCGCTCAAGTTCTTTAAGATCTAGTTGAACTAAATCAAGACAATACAACCTTATATTATTCCAACCAGTAAAATAGATCCAAGAAACAAGAAATAAGGAATAATGAAAGAATAAAATGACACGAGACTCAAGGAATTTATTTGAGGGAAAGAGTAATTATAAAACAAGATACCAACTAGAAAGATATACTCAACCACTTTAATGGTAAAACTCAATCAACAAATATTTTTCTTTCTCTTTGTTGTAACCATATAGCAACCTTTGAATATTCTACCTTTTCTTATCTTCTTCTTCTTTTTTTTTTTTTTCAATTTTTTTTTCTTTTTTTTTCTTTAATTCAATCACAAACAACAATACTCAATTGTGAAAATCAAGCAATTGAATTCAAGCACATAAGAATTGACAACGAAATAGAAGAGAATAAATGAAACGGCACTCCAAACAATTGACAAACTTAGAGAAGCATTAAACCCTAGAATTTTGAAACCCTAGGTGATGCAAATTTCAGCCAAACCCAAAACCCTAAGAATTCAGCAGCCTACATTTTGTTTCTGCAATTTTTTTTTGGCAACCCTAGAACAATGAAGCCCTAGAATTAAATTTAAGGATACAAGAAATTAAAGGATAAAATCAGACCTGATTGGAAACCTGTCTCTGATACCAAATGATATGAACCCTTGGGAAAGGAATCCCTTGAACCCACAATCAAATTGAAAACTCACCCAAGAAAGCCAAAATCAAGTCAATGGATGGAGAATCTAGACCCGATGAGAACGCGTTTCAAGAACCTAGATTATATTAAAATCTTGACCCGTTGAAGAACTCGTCTCAAAAACCCAGATTATAAAGGAGGAACGCCACAAAGGTTGTGATTTACCTTTGATAAGTTTAAAAGTTCAATTAAGAACAAGAGGAGTAAAACTCAACTCACAATGAATAAATTCATCAAATTTCTTTAACTTCTTAAAAATGAGGCAACAAAGTGTATTTAAACCAAACCTAATTAAAACCCTAGCCAAAATAAAGCCCCAACTTTCAAAAATACCCCTGAGTGAATAGTGTCACGGCTACAGTACGACGCTACAGTAACTCAGCTAAAGTACTAACCCTAACCCTAGTTCAATAAAATAATAACGTTCCGAACATGCCCTTGCATAGGCCCCCCTTAAGTCGTTCCCGTAATAAACTCAATTATTGTAAAGTAATAAAATAATCCCTTTAAATGAATCAAACAAGTTGAAAGCCTTCAATTGCCCAAAGCCTTTAAGTCATGTTGTTGCCCTCTTTTATAACTTATCAGATGAATTAAAACTTGATCTCCATCCTTCAAGCCCATCTTGAATGTTGGGCTCTTGCTACACTTGTCCCAAGTGGATTGTATCAATCTTTGCATTGCTTCATTGATCTTCTTGGCTCTTGACCTTGTAATTAGCCCATCTGAAAGTTGTAAAGGATCTTTCAGACTAGGCCCACCTTGGTTCCCATCAAATGCTCTTGTTAGGTAGGAAGATTGTGGGGGGAAAACATGGAAGGTGTGCTAGCCCAGATGACCTTTCCTACTCTCGACATGATCGACGAACTCAAGCAAAGTTACCCAGTTTCCCCTTAGATGACAGATTTGCTTACTAAAATCAAGGACAAACAAGAGGTTCCTAAAGGGTCACTCTTCAGCAAGGGCTAATTTTTAAAAAAGGGAGGCTCATGGTGGTAGCTGATTCCCCCTTTCAGGGCAAGATTCTTAATTACATACACACAGACCCCATGGCTAGATACTCGGGCTACCTTAAAACTTATTAAGATCCAAAAGGGACTTAAATTAGGATGGCAAGAAGAGGAAAATTAAGAAATGGGTAAGAGAGTGTGACATATGTCAAGCTAATAAGTATGAGACCACTTCCCCAGTAGGGCTGTTGTAGCCACTCCATATACCTCAACAAGCTTGGACTAATGTCTCTACGGATTTTATAGAGGCATTACCAAACTCTGAGGGGTTCAATGTTATCTACGTAGTTGTAGATCAGTTTATCAAATACACTATCACATCCTTACACAGCTCAAGATGTGGCCTAGGTGTTTATGGCCTCAGTGTTCAAACTACACGGCTCCTAGATCTACAGTGCCATATAAGGATTTAGCGTTCCTAAGCTCCTCCTGGAAGGACCTATGGAACCTACAAGTTACCTCACTCAACTATAGCTCTGCCTATCACACACAAAGCAATGGTCAGACAAAGGCCCTTAGAAAAAGTTTGGAGGGATACCTCAAGTGCTATGCAGGCCATAAGCCCAAAGGATGGAGCCATTGGCTACCACTGGTGGAGTGGTGGTCCAATAGCACCTACCATAGTTCCACCAAGTTACACCTTCTGCGGCGTTATATAGGTATCACCCCCCCACCCCCCCCCCCTCCCAAAAAAAAAAAGAAATTACCTACGTCCCTAGGATCTCCTCCAATGAGACCGTGAACCAAATATTGGATAACAGATTCCAAATTATCTTTTAAAGGCAAACCTCAAACTGGCTCAAAATAGAATGAAGGTTTATGCATACAAGAAAACAATAGAAAGGGAGTTTAAGGAAGGGGACGGGTTTACCTTCGTCTCCAGCCTTATCGCCATAAATCAGTAACTGTGCGCCATAACCTTAAGCTTGCCCTACGTTTCTATGGGCCCTTCCAAGTGAACCAAAGGCTTGGATTTGTGGCCTACCATCTTCACCTTCACTCCTCCTCCAAGATCCACCTAATCTTTCATGTGTCATGCCTAAAGAAGAAAAGATGCAGCCCCTTCCAGTCTTACCACCCACCAATAATTTGGGGGAAATTCTGCTGGAGCTAGAAGCTGTTTTGGAGCTCCGTCTCAAGTGACATGGCCATCGACTAGTGACTAAAGTCTTGGTCAAATAGGTGGGAGCTTCTTTGGAAGACAACAATTGGGAAAATCTATGGAAATTTCAAACTCTATACCAACACCTTGGGGGCAAGGTACTTTAACTGGGGGAGATTGACACCGTGCTCCAAGGAAGAGGAGGACAAATAAAGGAAGGATTTTTGCATTCTCTGAGGAAGACGAAGATAAGGAGAAGAAAGAAGAACTTGAGCCAAAGAGGCATCTGATCATCAGAGGGTCTTATTAGTTTTGAAAATGATGTAAGCCTTGAATGATGTCGTCTTTGTAAGCTTTAAAAGACATGGATTTTCTTTTACTTTAAACGTTGTGTTTAGGTGGTTGTGGGTGCAATGTTGTAACGGGATGTTTTAGTCTTTTCATAGTAAGTCGAATAGAGGCTTGCGAGTATTAAGGCCATGAGAGAAAAGGAGGGAACTCATTATGTTATTCCAATATTTTGTCAAAACCTTATGGAGGATTGGGTTGCCTCAAACCACCAGACATTTATGAAATTATTCTCTTACAAGCTTCATCTTCTTCATTTGTAATTCCTCTCTTAATTCTTCTATTATTACCCTAATTGACGAGGACCTTAATGGCCATATTCTGAAAGATTTAATAGAGATGGTGGTAGAAACTCAAAGGCTATGGGTTTCAAAGCTTCGGCACGGGTGAGAGAAATAAAGAGTATAAATGAGAGAGAGAGAGAGAGAGGAGAAAGCAGAGAGATAAAGAGATTGGGGGGTGTTAGGTCTGATTCGGTTGAAGGCTTTAATTTTCTTTTTATTAAAACTGGGTACCATGTTTAACTTGGGTTAGAAACAGTAACCATAACCTGGTCGAGAAAAACCTAACATGATTGAACAACCCTATTTTGGGATGATGAAGACGAAAGGGATTTCACAAAATTAGAGATGATGGCTCTTTGGGGAGGCTTGAACTTGCCTTACTGTAACAACCCGGCACAATAATTCTAAGGTCGAAATATTAATAATTCTTATTGGGCCTAAATTATATTTAATGGGTTATATTGGATTAGCCCACAAGTGATAAATTATTAAGTTTGATTAAAAGTTTTAATTAGGCTTAATAATTTAGTTGAATCCCATTTATTATTTATTGAATGAGTTAGACTCCTTTTAGGATTTAAAGATCGGCTATTAGAAATTTATTTTAATTTAAAATTAACCTTGATTGAAGTTCCTTACACAGTTTCAGTCACTTCCAATCCTATATTAAATGAACTACTAGAGTATGTTTTTAATTTCAAACACACTAGGATGACAATTCTAAAATCCTTTTCACCTAAGAATTTCTAAACCCAACTCATACCATCCTATAAATAAAGCTAATGCATTGTATGTGCACCTACCTCTTCAACCCTAGACTTTTTGTTTTTACCTTTCTTTTTACCTTCACGATGCTGCAACCTCATCTCACTCACCATGAAACACGGAGAGGCCACCATCTTCTCTTTCTCCCTCCTACTCACAACCATCGTTGTCCCTCCATTGCACTGTGTTCGATTTTGTGGGAAAAATTTTAGGAAGCAACACAATAAGGCAAGTAGCTTGATCATAAATTAGGATTTGTATACGTTAACTAGTTATATATATATTATTATTAAAGCCAGTTCTTTGGAAGCCAGTATTTATGTACCATGCATGTCATGATATTTGCAAGCACGTCATTCATCATGTTTCATTCCATATATTATAGTTATGTATGTATTATGCATATTATGTATCTCATGTTGCATAAGACACGTAAGCTTTGCGAAGATCAAGTGTAAGATAAGTTTAGAACATTTAATTAGATGGTCATTCAGATGCATGGTACCAATGCAGTTTCAGGGTGGATGTGCAAGTTACGGACTCAAGTGTGGTCTATCATAGTATGCCAAAATATTATTAGCAGCTCCCCTTGAGACCACGAGATGTGGAGCCAGTGCACAACCTCGCACACAAAGTTAAGTGTGTTGGCCAGTCAGATCATTAGTTAATTCAGATAATTCAAAATAAGTCATGCATGCCATAAGCAAACCTATGAATGATCATGATTTTAAGTTCTCAACATTAAAAATTTTATGAAATACTTTACGTTAAGTATGTTTATGTTATGATGCATTTCTTACTGAGTCATCGACTTATTTTAGTTTATTTTATATTTTTAAATCACCTAGGTTAGAATATTATGAAGGTGGAGCTGCAGGATGGGATAGTCCATAGAGGTGTGACATTGGCCTAGATTATGTACTGAAATTTTAAGTTATGATTTTTATAGCACAAATTGTGAGAAATTCTTAATAAATACTTCAGCGCATTCTCATTTATGATTTCAGTATTTTAATATAAAATGACTTTATTTATTATATAGAATCTTTGTATCTTGAACTTCCTTTAGAATATAAAAAAAAATATTGTTAAGTCAGGTTCAATAGTAGCACTCCGGCTCCCATGATTTTCTAAAAAAAAATGTCATCTTTTTTAACTGTGGGGAGCGAGGAGTTACAGTTGGTATCAGTGTCCATGTCGAAGATTCTAAAGGCTTCTTATAAAAAAACAGGAAAATTTTCCGAAGAAAGGTTCTTTTTCAAAAAACAAATCTTGGCAAAAGTGTACCCAAGGCATGTCCTGCTCTACAGTAAGTATCTTGAACTATTACTGTGTTGTTATAATTAAGTTTCAAAGATATTTTTAGATGCATGTGTACCTACTACATGAAAGAGTTTTAGTGCACGAGATATTGAAGTTTTTAAAGGTGAGGTTAGGAAGCTTTTCTTTTAAGATTAGTTGATATGAACCCGCAGGAATAAAATCCCTTGAACCCACAATCAATTTGAAAACTCACCCAAGAAAGTCAAAATCAAGTCAATGGATGGAGAATTTAGACCCGATAAGAACTCATTTCAAGAACTTAGATTATATTAAAATCTAGATCTGTTGAAAAACCCGTCTTAAGAACCCAAATTATAAGGAAGAATGCCACAAATGTTGTGATTTATCTCTGATAAGTTCAAAAGTTTAATCAAGAACAAGAGGAGTAAACTCAACTCACAAATTAAATTCAATATTGTCTAAAATTTCAAATGAGGCTACAAAGAGTATTTAAACCAAATTTAATTAAAATTCTAACCAAAATAAAGCTCCTTTTACCCAAAATGCCCCTGGATAAACAGTGCTGCAGCTACAGTTACACGGCTACAGTAACCTCTTGAAACCCTAGTTCCTAAAAAGTAACTTTCCAAATAAGCCCTTAGTCAAAATACAAGGTCTTCCCGAAAACCCTAGTTCGTAAGAAATAAAACATGTGGGCCAAGCATCTTCAAATCTACTTATTTTAAACTAATAAGGTAAATCCTTTAACCAAATTGGAAGCCTCCAATAACAATAGGCCCTATCTCTAAGTCATGTCTTCCACAGCTTGAATCAAGTAGATCAAAATTGGTTCTCCTTCTTTCAAGCCCATCTTGAGTGTTGGGCTCTTACTAGCTTCTTCCCAAGTGGATTGCACCAATCCTTGCACCAATCATTACATTGCTTCCTTGATCTTCTTGGCCCTTGATCTTGTAATTGGCTGGAACTTGCAAATGATCTTTAAGAGTAGGCCCACTTTTGTTCCCATCATTCACCCTTTCCTCAAAAGGATTCGATCTCGAATCTTCACCTACATCAAAAGGAGAAAGATCAGAAACATTGAAAGTAGCAGAAATATTTTACTCACCTGGAAGATCCACTATATATGCATTGTCATTAATTTTCTCAAGAATTTGGAAAGGTTCATCTCCTCGAGGATGCAACTTAGTTCTTCTATGGGCTGGGAATCTTTCTTTGTACATGTGAACCCAAAATCTCCTGGTTCAAAGATGACACGCCTTTGCCCTTTATTGGCTTGGGAAGCAACCCGTTCATTCTTTTGGGAAATTTGAAGGAAGCTGTACCCTCTCATAAAGTGACTTTACCAACTCCACCTTCTTTTGTCCATCCAAGCTACTTCTACTATTAACAGGTAAATGCATCAAATATAAAGAAGTGGATTAAAATCATAAACAACTTCAAAAGGATAATATGAAGTAGTAGTATGCATGGTCATATTATATGCAAACTCTATAAATGACAAACAATCATCCTAAGTTTTTAAATTCTTATGAACAACAGTGTGTAAAAGCTGAGTTAAAGTCTTATTAACTACTTCAGTCTGATCATCAGTCTGCAAATGACAGGTAGTGGAAAATAAGAGCTTAGTACCCAATTTCCCCCAGAACACATTCCAAAAGTAGCAAAGAAATTTAACATCCCTATCAGAAACAATTATCCTAGGTACACCATGGAGTCGCACTATCTTCCTGAAAGGCAAGTCAGCTATGTTTGTGACATCATCTGTTTTATGGCATGGAATGAAATGTGCCATCTTACAAAATCTATCCACAATCACAAAAATAGAATCTCTATCCCTTTTTGTCCTAAGCAGCCCCAAAACAAAGTTCATAGATATGTCTACCCATGGTTCACTAGAAACGGATAAGGGTGTATACAACCTATGTGGCAAAACCTTATATTTGGCCTTTCTACATGTAATGCACCTTCCACAAATGCGATTAACATCTCTCTTCATCTTAGGTTAAAAGAAATGTTCATGCAAAATATCTAAAGTTTTCTAAGCACCAACCCATTAATCCCCCACCATGTGCCTCACGTACCAATAACTCACGCATAGAACAACTTGGCACACAAAATTTGCTTTCTTTAAACAAATAACCATCATGGTTGTAAAACTTACCAAATGTCGTCTTATCACATGCCATATACACATCAGAAAAGTCAGCATCATCGGCATACATGTCTTTCACATATTCAAACCCAAGCATTTTAGCACTCATAGAAGTAAGAAGTACATACCTCAGGGATAGAACATCAGCAACAATGTTATCCTTACCTTGCTTGTAATGGATGACATAGGGAAAGGTCTCAATGTATTCCATCCATCTAGCATGTATTTTATTCAACTTACCTTGACCCTTGAGATGCTTGAATGATTCATGATTGGTGTGGATCACAAATTCCCTAGGCCACAGGTAATGCTGCCAAGTCTCTAATGCACGAGTAAGAGCACAAATCTCTTTGTCATAAGTAGGGTACTTCAAGGATGCCCCACTTAGCTTTTCACTGAAGAAGGCTATGGGCCACCTATCCTGCATCAAAACGGCTCCAATCACTATTCCTGAAGCAGCACATTCAATCTTAAAAGCTTTGTTAAAATCAGGTAATGCTAACACAGGTGTAGAGCACAACCTTTCTCTAATAGTGGCAAAAACATTCTCTTGATTAGCCCCCAATGAAACTCAACATTCTTTTTAATTACCTCAATGAGGAGTATAGCAATGTTGCTAAATTTTTAACAAAACGTCGACAAAAGCTAGCTAAGCCATGAAAGCTTCTTACTTCAGTGATTTGTTTTGGTGTTGGTCACTCCTTGATGGCCTTGACTTTCTCTTTATCCACCTCAATACCATTTGTACTAACAACATAAACAAGAAAAACAACTTTTTCCATGCAAAAGGCACATTTCTTGAAATTAGCATACCACTTTTCACATCTTAGCACATCAAACACATATCTCAAATGCTCAATATGTTCATTTAAGTCCTTGTTGTACACTAGGATATAATCAAAGTACACAACCACAAACTTGCCTATGAGTGCACGTAGGACATGGTTCATTAATCTTATGAAAGTACTGGGTGCATTTGTAAGTCCAAATGGCATAACCAACCATTCATAAAGCCCATACTTAGTCTTAAAAGCAGTTTTCCATTCATCACCCACTTTCATTCTAATTTGATGGTACTTACTTTTAAGATCTGCACATGGGCTCATGCTCTCCCTCATGTACCCCTTGCTCATCAAATCCTCAACTTGTC
Source organism: Juglans microcarpa x Juglans regia (assembly GCF_004785595.1). NCBI lineage: Eukaryota > Viridiplantae > Streptophyta > Magnoliopsida > Fagales > Juglandaceae > Juglans > Juglans microcarpa x Juglans regia. Next base: position 19,013,203 of record NC_054608.1, read on the forward strand.
TCTGAAGCTCATTTGTCTCCTCTAGATTACTCATATAGGCTGGTCGGTTTGGAATAACAGCTCCGGGCACAAAATCAATCTGGTGCTCAATGCCCCTAATGGGTGGCAACTCATTTGGCATCTCCTCCGAGAATACATTCTCAAACTCCTGCAACAAAGAAACAACCAAAGTAGGAAGAGACCGGTTAGTTTCATTAAGAGTAAGATAAGACTCCTTATAGACAAGAAAAATCATAGGGCGATCTGCGAAGAAAGCCCTCTTAACCTCTCTCTCTTGCATAGAAACTCACTTTTGTCTTTCCTTTTCTCTCTGCAGACTCTCTTTCTTTTTTCTCTCGTGGCTCCACTCTTTTTTCATTACACTCAGCCACCTCTCTACTTTCTTTTTCACTCTTTCTTTTTTGCTCATTTACAATTTCACTCTTTCTTTTTTGCTCAATCACTTTTTCACTCTTTCTTTTATGATCACTCTCATTTTCACTCTTTCTTTCCTGATCACTCACATTTTCACCCTTTCTTTTTTGAGCAACCTCACTTTTCAGTTTCAGTTGGTCCTTATAGACCTGGCTTGGAATAAAGGAGCAAGCTTGATTGTTTTGCCCTCATTTTCAAAGTTGTACATGTTCTTGAACCTATCATATGTCACCCTCCTATCATACGGTCACGGCCTCCCCAACAAAATATGGCTAGCATGCATAGGCACAACATCACAAAGTACCTATTCCTGATACTTCCCAATAGGAAAAGTAACTAACACTTGTCTGTCCACCCTAACGTTCCAACAATCATTCAACCACTGCAATTTGTATGGTCTAGAGTGTTTTAAGGTTGGTAAATTCAATTTCTCAACCAAAGTAGTGCTAGCCACATTAGTATAACTCCCCCCATCAATGATCATACTATATACCTTATTGTTGACGTGACATCTAGTATGAAAAATGTTTTCTCTTTGTTGTTCTGCATCATCCACCTTAATGTGTGTATTGAGAGCATACTTGGCAACAAGAGACTCACCTGTCACGAGTATACCACTCCATCATCATCACTAGCATCAACCAACTCGGGCACCTCATCAATATCATCCTCACTCTCAGTCATCACCTCCCCATTATCACGCATAATCATCGCCCTCCTGTTTGGACATTGAGAAGCGATGTGCCCTGAACCCAAGCACTTAAAACATTTAATATCTCGATTCCGTGACGGTTGGGATTTTACCTTGGTTTGTTGCTGGTTCCCTCATCCTTTCCCTGAGATGGTTCGGTCTTTCTTTTTGCTTGAGCTAGAGCATTCCTATCCCACTTTGATTTCCAGGAAGTGCTAGAAATTGAAGTGTACCTTGTTGTTCCTTTTCTTTTTAACTGCCTCTCCACCTTCATAGCCATGTGCACCATGTCCTCTATTTCCACATAATGATGCAATTCATTTACATTGGCTCTGTCCCTATTCAAACCACTCAAAAATCTAGCCATGGTGGTCTCTCGGTCCTCCTCTACATTAGCCTAAATCATCGCCACCTCCATCTCCTTATGGTAATCTTCCACACTCCTAGACCCCTTGTAAGATTTTGGAGCTTTTGGTAAAGGTCTTTATAGTAGTGGCTAGGTACAAATCTCCGCCTCATGAGAGCTTTCAACTCTCCCCACGTCTCTATAGGCCTCTCATAATTCCTCCTCCTGTTGGTAATTAATTAATCCCACCAAATAATAGCATAATTAGTAAACTCAATTACTGCAAACTTTACTTTCTTCTCCTCAGAGTAATTATGACAGTCAAACAGCAAGCCTATTTTTTTCTCCCATTCTAGATAAACCTCAGGTTCAGTTCTACTTTGGAAAGATCGTATTTTCATTTTGATGCTCCCAAGGTCTCTTTCTACACCATCATGACCCCTTAGGTTCCCCTCAAGTCCTCTTTCATGCCTAACTCTTCTATGTTTACCCGACCCAACTTCAAATGCTAAGTCTTCTTCATCCTCACCATCTCCTTCATTCTCAAACTCATTTTCAACCCTATGCTCACGTCTCCTCCTATCACTCCCACGTTGCAGATTTCTAATCGCTACTTCTTGATGATCCATCATATCCCTCCCTTCACCCAACACAAAGTTCAATCGCTTAAACTGTTGTTGCATGACTTGCAACACAAAGGATGAGTTATCTGCTCTCCCCCTTGGTGATGAGCTACTCCGGTGAGATATTGTAAGCTGCACAAAAGAATGTTAGTTGTAAAAAAGAAAATATCACACACTCCCTTACTTGTTTACACTTAAATAATGGCACTCCACTCATGTTTTACTCTAAATTGTCTTGTTATCCGATAATAGTCACACACTCTTGCCTTTTACCTCAAGAGTTTTTTCACTCAAGTTCTTTAAGAACTAATTGAACTTAATCAAGACAAAGCAACCTTGTTTTATCCCAACTAGTAATTAGGTCCAAGAAACAAGAACAAGAGAAACACGGAAGGAATAAAAAATGACATGTGAATCAAGAAAATTATATGAATGAAACGGTAACTATAAGATAAGATACCAACTAAAATGATGTATGCAGCCCCTTTGGTGATATGGCTCAAGAAAAAATTTCGCTTTTTTTTATTTTATTTTTTTTCCCTACGGTTTTTTTGTCTTTTTTTCTGGACGATTTTTTTTTCCTTTTTTTTTTCTTTTTTTTTCTTGTATTTTCACCAACTGATTTGATCACAATCAAGAATAATAAGCAATTGAGAAAACCTTAACAATAACTCAAAAACCCTAGGATAAGTGTGATATACGGTAGCCCCTAGAACAAGAGATTTTAGCCAATTCAAACCCTAGAACAATGAAATTTGGCAGCCCTAAGAATAGTGAAGATATTAGACAGCCACCTTTTTTTTTTTTTTTTTTAATCCTAGAACAATGAAACCCTAGAATTAAATATGCAGGAAATAAAAGATAGAATCAGACTTGATTGGGAACCTGGCTCTGATACCAAATGATATAAATCTGCAAGAATAGAATCCCTTGAATCCACAATCAATTTGAAAACTCACCCAAGAAAGCCAAAATCAAGTCAATAGATGGAGAATCTAGACCCGATAGGAACTCGTTTCAAGAATCTAAATTATATTAAAATCTAGACTCGTTGAAAAACTCGTCTCAAGAACCCAGAATACAAGGAGGAACACCACAAAAGTTGTGATTTATCTTTGATAAGTTCAAAAGTTCAATCCAGAACAAGAGGAGTAAACTCAACTCACAAATAAAATTCAATATTGTCTAAAACTTCAAATGAGGCTACAAAGAGTATTTAAACCAAACCTAATTGAAACCCTAGTCAAAATAAAGCTCATTTTACCCAAAATGCCCCTAGATGAACAGTGTCGCGGCTACAGTAACACGACTACAGTAACGCTACAGTAGCCTCTTGAAATCCTAGTTCCTAAAAAGTAACTTTTCAAATAAGTCATTGGCCAAAATATAAGACTTTACCGGAAACCCAAGTTCATAAGAAATACGACATGTGGGCCTAGCATCTTCAAGCCTATTTATTCTAAACTAATAAGATAAATCCTTTAACCAAATTGGAAGCCTCTAATAACAATAAGCCCTAAGTCTACATCATGTCTTCCACAACTTGAATCAAGTGGATCAAAATTGGTTCTCCTTCTTTCAAACTCATCTTGAGTGTTGGGCTCTTGCTAGCTTCATCCTAAGTGGATTGCACCAATCCTTACATTGCTTCATTGATCTTCTTGGCCATTAATCTTATAATTGACCCATTTAGAACTTGCAAAATATTTTTAAGAGTAGGCCCACCTTAGTTTCTATCATTCGTGATGCATATGTTCATGAGAAAATACTCTTATATGTTGTGGATTTTTATCTAAAGAAATTAGGAATGAATATAGAGGATTTTTGAAGTCATGACATAGATTTATGTATGATGTATGATATTTCATGATGATGGGCAATAAATATCTTATAGTAACATGACTTTATAGCCAAGAACGAGGTGTAAGATTTAGGATCCAAAATTTGGAGAGTTTTTGGTTACAATTTATTGAGGTTATTATTTTAACTGGAGAATGTTATTATTACTTCATGTAGAGAGTTTTATTTATGTGTAGATTGGTTAGTTACTATTGTATGTAGAGTTAAGATAATTATTGAGTAAAATTATTATAAGGCTTTTAAATCGATCCCATTGTTAAGGTTAATACTTGTTTAGACTTGAATTGAATTTGAAGTATATGATCGTTGACACATAACGTGCTAACATGTATACCTAAAAGACTAGTAAACATGATCTCAACTACACAAGAAAAGTATGCGTGGCGCTAAAACTTAAAAAAAAAAAAAAAAGTGATTTGAGATAAGAGGTCGTTGCCAAATTTTGGCGCGACAATCAAAGGATGCGTGGCTATAAAACTAAAAAGTAAAAATCCTCAAAAAGCATCAGAAACTAATATCGATAACAGACTTACTATCTTATTACTATTTATTTATTTATTATTTATTTATTTAATTTTTTTATTTTATTTAATAATTAAGAAAGTAATTATTAATAAAATTATATATATTTTTATTTTTTCTTAATGATTGAAGATTTTAAAAAAACTTAAAAGAAAATGATAAAAAAAATAAAAAATTTCAAATAAATTATAAGTAGTAAATGAGTAGTATGAGGATAGTAACTCTACCACTATCCTTATAATATATGAGTAGTGCTAGGCTACCACCCAGCATTGACAACTAGGTATGCCGTCTAGCACAAATTTATCTTTTTATTTTTTTAAATTTTTTTATTCATATTTTTTATCATTTTAAACATTTTTTAAAAAAATATAAAAAAAAAGTTATTAATGGATTAATAGTTGCTTCTTTAACTATTAACTAAAAAAAAATTAAAATATCTGCGGTGACAAAACAAGGTGTTAAAATGAAGTGTCAAACTAACATTTTCTATAATATATATATACACGCGTAGTTAGATCCTCACCCCCCCTTCTCTTTCTCGCTATTATTGCAGCCTGCCTCATCCATCGTCTCCGTGCATACGGTACTTTACAGTTACAGACTTGGAAAACCACTTCAAACCCAAGAACCTGTTTCTTGCAGCCATGAATGACGAGCACATAACCATCGAAACGATCGACATCCCAAACCCTGACAAACTCCGAAGGTTTAGAGTCCACTTGTTTGAGAGGCACCTCATTAACGTCACTCTCACCTCTAACCCCTCCATCGTCCGTAGATGGATTCGAGCGACTCTCTGGTACAAAGGCAAACAGAACAACCCGCGCGGCGGCCTCCTCGTTGGCCTTGGCATCCAGCGGCGTCCCTACCTCAACTCTGCCGCAACTCTCCAGCTCTGTGTTGGCCATCACTGCCTCGTCTTCCACATGCAACATGCGCCCATTGTCCCGCTCGCCCTCCGACGCTTTCTGTCCTACCACAAAAACACCTTCATCGGCGTTTTTGACCACAAAGAGCCACGCTCGCTCCTCGATTCCGAGCACCACCTTTCAGTCTCGAATCTCGTTGATGTTCGCGACGAGGTGAAGTTGCTGGGTTGGAGTGGGGATCTCTCGGTGGAGCAGTTGGCCGATCGTCTTTTGGGTTTCAAGGACGTGAACATACCGCAGGAGATTGGGATTAGTACTAACTGGGATGATGTTTCGCTTACAGAAGAACAGGTTCAATACGCCAGCGTCTACGCTTTTCTTTCTTTCTCCATGGGAATGGCTTTGTCTGCGCGGCGCCGGCGTCATTGGGCGAAAGGTTATCAAAGGCCTTAAATAGAGAGCCTTTTCTTTCTTTCCTTCTCTTTCTTTGGTCATAAACGCTAGAAATGCTTTTCTTTCGACCTTTCTTTTTCTTAATTGGGTCATAAATTAGGTGGGAAGCCGGCCTTTCTTTTCTTGGTGATGAACGGCGATCTTTGTTCTTTTTTCCATGTTCTTTTCTCTTTTGGATGGGTTTTTAGTAGGTTTCATTAACTCGTGATTTTGGGATGGCTGATGTGCTTATAAATGCTGGCTTTCATGAACTGGTGATGCACAAATTGTATTGTCATGATGGACTGTGTTCATGTGTATATTTCTGTTATGGGTATGGTTTCTTTTTTTTTTTTTTTTTTTTGAAAAAAGTCAAGGGCCCTGCCTGAGGCCCCTACCCCGATTTTATTAGAACAAACCTCTGGTATGGTACAGGAACACCTTGGTTACAAAAAAAAAAAAAATCCCAGCAAAAACAAATCTCATTTCTCTCTAATAAAAGGAATCTCCAAACAATCCATACGAGTCAAACCTCGCAAACGTATTTATTCAAATTTCGAGCCAAAAAAATCAGTGTTAACACCATGCGTCCCTTCCTTTGCCAAGAAATCCACTACTATATTTGCTTGCCGAAAAATGTGCCTAAAGCATGCATTAATCTCATTAGCAAGCTCCTTTATCTCCTTCCAAATATCCCGAAGAAACCAAAGTCGACAAATTCCAGAAGCGAGCCAATTCATGACTACCGGTGAATCCGATTTTACTAGAACATCCCGAAGCCTCAACTGTTTACATAGCCGAAACACATCTAATAAAGCCTCAATCGTTTATGGGTATGGTTGTATTTGGAAATAAGGGAAAGAAATAGAGATGAAATTGATGGAATATTACTTAATATATTACTGAAAGAACTGTAGATAATAAGGGGTTTTCAAGGAACCCGAGGAACCCTAGCCTCTAGTGTTGATGCCAAATTCATACAAGATATTCGATAACCTTCATCTCTTCATCTCCCTGCTATATTCCTTCTATCTGTGAATAACCAACACTCTAACAGACAATGACACTCTCATGAGTTACATACAATCGTGAAGTATGTAAAAACCACGTAATCGCTTTAAAAAAGAGTGGGGTCTACTATTAAAAAATTAATTTTTTTTATGTGAGTCTCATATTTTATTCACTTTTTTCAAAACAATTACGTGGCAGTTATACAATTCATGGTTGCAAATATCTTTTCTCCACGCTCAATAACAGGAAATCACAGAAAATACTAAACGACTTGTTCAATTGAACTACATTAAATGGTGCGCTCCAAATCTTCGTGTGATGCTACTCTTGTTGCGGCGTTTCACTCCTTATACCAAAACGGCCCGTTCACTCTTCTTCACTTTCTTCATCCTTTGTGCCAAAACGACCCATTCGACAAAGCTTCTTCACTTCAATTCAACTTCAGACCTATTAACTCTTCTTTTCTGTCTAGGTCATTACAATTTCCTTTATTCCCAATAACTACATTCATCTCTCTTTGTTCTTTTTTTTTTCTTTTTTATTGGAATAACTACATTATTCTTGAATGTGCTATTTACTTAGCTTTCGTTTACTCTCTCTTGTTAATGGGCCGCGTAGCTAGATTCCTTGATGAAACAACAGTAAGTAAAGGTTACTGGGGAAAAGAAAAATACATTTGATCTTCACTTGGAGGAAGAAATTAAAGAAAAATAACATTTACTAACAGACAATCCATCATTTAAGTAAGAGAAATTATTCATTTGTACAGATGAATCGTACAAAATAAACTCATAAACTGATATGATATCTTAATGTGGTATGTTAAGATTATAAATGTCTTTACACTGTAAGGTAGATTCAACATACCACATTAAAATAGGTCAATTTGTGTCTTTATTTTACTGACATTCTTTTTTTAATCTAGCACTTCTGATTAATTATTAATTGTTAACTTATAACCATCACTGTATGTAGTATGCCCATGCAAGAGCTAACCGCGTGCAACTAGCTTGCATGGTTTGATATTTGGCAGATGAAACTTGATGGTTGAATCGTTAATCGTTTGGGATTGATCTAATTGCTCGAGTTTAGTCAGATTAAACTAGCCCTGGCCTCAGAGATAAGTAACCTTGGAATAATTTTACACCAATTTTTTCTAGGATGAAATAAAAATCATCCCTAGACATACAATATTTTTTGGAATGATATTTAAATTTCGTCCAACAATCGTCTAATGGAACATAAATAATTTGAATGTTGGTATATCGGGATATTGAAAATTTTATATTTTAATTTTTAATAAAAAAAATGATGTTTTAAGTAACGATCTAATTAGAGAAGACACATGATGCAAAATACATGAAAATAAAAACCCTAAAAAACCTACAATCCTAGATCAGCCCTAACACACTCCTCATAGCAGAGAGGCGACCCTCAACCTTGATCAATTGAGACAATTAAATCAACATATGTAAGTGTGATGCCCTCAACTTCCATTTGGGATGGAACGAAGATTTAGAGTATTGAGACATGCAACACAAAGTTACATACTCCCGTTCATGATAGTTAATATACAATGCATCATAGAATGCAACTAGTAGTATGTAATAATTGCAGCAGAATAAGAGTAAATAATTATTACTTATGCCAGGATGAACTAAAACATCCCAATAGCATTAATATTCATCATGAGTTCAAACGATAATGTTGCATATCCTCAATATAAAATACTTAAAATAATAAGTTCTCATGATTAGATCAACTTCTTCATATACTCTAAGGTATGAAGGGTTAGAGCTATGAACATAAAAAATACGATTTAATCTTCGATCGAGGTCCAGCTCCTCTTAATTAGCCAGATCCACTGGTCGATCCTGTCCGTCCTCGTCTGGTCTTGATACAACTTCATTATCCTGAGTGAAATGATAGTGGGTCCATAAGGGTGAGATTTACTTGAAATCTCAGTAAGTTAAACAACCAATGTGCACAAAGATAAATTATGCATGATAAATGATAAATATGAAATGCATGCTATGAAAAAAATAGTATTTGTCTTCCATCTAGATTCCTATACTTTTTAAAAAAAAAAAAAAAAAAAAACTTTGATGTACATTTTCTTACAAAGAAAAATTTTCAATTCAACTATAAAAAACGTAACATTTCATCATCATTAAGCATCACTAACATTAATATAACATCATAACGTATGGTATCATCATAGGTCCCCCCTATGCACTGTGAGTACCTACTGGTGACCGTAGTACAACTCATATTCAAACTACATTGTGTGCAGACTCATTCTCAATGCATTGGTAACATAACATTATCACTGTCATAACATCATAACATATATGCCCACTAGCCTGAGGTGTCATAAAAATTTTGACTTTGCTCCGACGTTCTTTAAAAAGAATCCATTCGAAACTCATTGACTGATTTTCGTCAACCCAGGGGTTACAACTCTACTTTTACTCAGTCCAAAGCAGATAGAGGAGTTCTATTAGGATAAATCCAAATCCTAATCTTTGAGGTCGTGACAAAATTAAGTTTTCATGCTATACTTAAGAATATTTTTCATGACATGCGTTTGTAAGTATGCTTCTTGTAAAAATGACAATTTTGTATAACAAGCGCAAATGACAAAAATTGGATGTCATGTAAGCAAATAGTCATATACTCAATGTATCATATAACATTATGTTTCATGTTCAAATGAAATTTATATCATGAATGTGACATTTTTCTATAAATCATAAATAAATTATCAAAGTGTAAGTTAGAGGCCAACTTACAAACTATCCGAGTTTGGAAAAAAATCGTAGCGGTTGTAAACCTTACTAGCGGTTATACCAAGCTAGGATTTGGGCTTCTAAAGAATATGTTTTTTTTTTTTTTTTTTCTTTTAAAGAAAAGTTAGGGCTACATGTACAATAGTGACCCCTCCCCAATTTTATTCATAAAAAAACCTTACTTATGGTGAAGGAATACCATATAAACTAATTTCTTCTCAAAAGAAACTAACAGTGCTATAAAAAGTTAACAAAATCTATCCAAGCTTCTTACTATATACATCTACTATTGGTATTTGGCACCTTTGTAAAATATCAATCTGCCTGCAAGTGAGTCTTTTCTTCCTCTTCATTTTAAAAGCTATATTTCTTAACCAAAAAGTAATCTACTCCCAACAAGCTTGAAGCAACGTGTCCTTATCCTCCATTCTTCGTCTACATCGACGCATCCATAGTGACCATACAATTAAAACAGGTGTAATCCCCCATATGTGTTCCAATTGGGATGAGCGTTTTCCTTTAGAGACCCAGCTCCACAATCTATCCCTCCAGTTTTGCTGCTGATCATACTGAAACCCCAACATCTCCGAAGCCTTCCTCCACAGCTTATGCGCAAAATCCCCTTCTCCCAACAAATGATCTATTGTTTCAACCTTAGGCTGTTCACAGTAGACACATGCAGAACAGAGAAATATTCCCATCTGCCGGACATTTGAGTCCACACTCAATTCCCTTTGTAACCCTTTCCAGCATATAAAAGACATTCTAAGTGGAATAACAAGATCCCAAACAAACTTTGCCCACTTTACTTCCGCATTCTTTGACCGACACACCTCCCATGCAGATTTCACAGTTACCTTAGCTCCCTTCAACAGCTTCCAATACACCCTATCATCTATCTCCAGCCCACCTAGCTTCACATTCAAGTTAATATACCGAGCCTTATCCCTTCCTATCATTTTCGCAATTACATCTTCCTTCCACTCTACACCATTAATCACCTCCCGCAACATCAAATTAGATTGATCAAAATTACTTATCTGCAATCCTAGAATACCAAGACCAGACCAGTTTTCCCACCAGAAATGAATTTGCACTTTATTAATCTGCCACCTTGATTGCTCAATAATGACCGAAAAACAAGCAGATATTAACTTCCATACAGGAGATGCATACCTCTGAACCCTTCCTTGAAAAGGATGATGCTTTTTATAATATTTTTCTCTCACTACTTTCGCCCATAAAGAACATCCATAAAGGGCACTCCAAGCTAGCTTCACTCTAACTGCCTTCTGAAACTCCCCTAAGTCACGGATGCCTAAACCCTCCTCACAGGTTTAGCAACCCTTTGCCAAGACACCCAATGCTTTTTGCGATGTTCTTCTGTTCCTCCCCATAAGAACCCAGCAAAAATGGAATTAAGCTTCCTAATAACTATCTTCGGAACATCTATCACTGACATAAGATGAACAGGTAAGCTGGATAACACATTCTGAAGCATAATAATGCGTCCCCCAGCCGATAATAGCATACCTTTCCATCCATCTAGCTTAACCCGTACTTTCTTCAACAAATCCTCAAAACAACGTACTCCAATCACTGAAGGAGCTATTGGGATACCCAGATATGTACAAGGAAATTTTTCAGGTCCATAACCAATTATTCTTTGTAGTCTTTTTTTCCTTGAATGATCAATATTTTTTGAAAAATACATTGCTAACTTATACGTATTTACCTTTTGTCCCGACCACTTGGAATAAAGTTCAATTATTTCCTTGAGCCCTTTCACCTATTTTTGATATGCTTTAAGAAAGAAAATGGCATCAACGCATAGATTAAATGAGACACCTGCGTACTCACTCTTGGAATTACAAGAGGCTAAATCCTCGAAGATCCACTGCCTGTTTAACCATCCTCGTGAAAACTTCCTCAGCTAGAATAAACAAATATGGTGAGAGTGGATCCCCCCGCCAAACTCCTCTAAAAGACTGGAAATACCCTCGATATATTCCATTAAGCATCACTGAAAAACTGCAATTCTGAACACAATTTTTTAGAAGGCTAATAAACTTATCAGAAAAACCATAAGCATATAAAGCCTCCCATAGAAAGCTCCATTCCAACCTATCGTATGCCTTCATCATATCCAGTTTTAACATAATATTCCCACCTCTAGTCTTTCTGTTGAAACTACGCAATAATTCCTGCACCAACAAAGCATTCTCAAAAATGCTACGGCCTTTAACAAACGCACCCTGTTCTTCTGAAATAATACTAGGTAATAAAGGCCGAATTCTTCCAACTAAAATTTTTGAGAAACACTTATAAATAACCGAACACAAACTTATTGGACGGAATTTAGCGAAACGGTTTGAGCATTTTGTTTTAAGGATAAGCACCAAAAAAGTAGAAGTATAATACGGACCCAACATCGCTCCTAAAAAAAATTCCATGGCTGCTTCAAGCAGATCTGATCCCACAATGTCCCAACAAGAAATGAAAAAACTGGCCCCAAAACCGTCAGGCCCTGGGCTACTCTCCTCCGGAATTGATTTCATTGCTTCTAAAGTTTCCTCCATAGAAGGTACCTTAACAAGATTGACGTTCTCCTCCTCAGATACAGTCAGATCAACCAACCTCCGTATGTCTTCTTTCGCCCTGGAATGCTCCTCAGACTGCAGTAGCTTGGAAAAATAATCCACTGCACCGTCATGCGCGTCAATTGGAGTTCGAAGCACCTGGCCATCCTGCATCTCCATATGTCCTACCCATGCCTTTCGTCTATGATCTCTAAAAACACCATGAAAAAATTTAGTATTCGCATCACCCTCTTTTATCCATTTCACTTTAGCCTTTTGAGCCATGAAAATGTATTCTCTATAAAGCCACTGATGCAACTCCTTCTGAGCTTCCTGTAAAAGAATCTCATCCTCTGCCTTTCCCTTCTCAAGAATCTTCCCTTCCAGTTGAATAATCTGGTCTTCCCATCGTGAAATATTAGCAAAAATATTCCCAAAGGATGTGCGATTCCACACCTTCAACGATTGCTTCAAACATTTCAACTTAGCAACCAACTTCTGAAGTCCATTAAAATTTGTCGGCATCTCCCAGCTCTTGGCCACTACCTCTCGAAACTGAACATGTGTAGTCCATATACGTTGGAAAAAGAAAGGCCTTGGACCATAAAACTGACGAGGAATCGAAGTCTTGAGATGTAGCGGACAATGGTCTGAAGTGCTTCTTGCCAACGTAAACACTTTCGCAAACGGAAAAACCCGTAAAAACTCCTGATTTACCAAAAGCCGATCTAACTTTGCCCATATACGTCCACGCCCTTCTTGCCCATTACACCACGAATATTTAGAACCTTCTTCTTGCGGTTCCATGAGCCCACAATTTAATATACAGTGATTGAAATCATCTTTAACACCCTATGATTTTAAGAGTCCTCCAATTTTTTCATGATCATCACGGATGACATTAAAATCCCCTCCAACCACCCAAGGAATATCTTGTCTTTGAATCAACTCCAATTCTCGCCAAAGATGAACCCTCCCAGCTTGAAAACAACTCGCATATATAAACGATAATAACATCTCCTTCTCACCTTTCTTATATATACCGGAAATCTGTTGCTTTGTACTAGAAACCAATTGCATAGATACATTCTTTTGCCAAAACTTTCCAAAACTTTCTAAAGAATATGTTCATAATAAAAAGGGTTTAAAATTGATATTTATAAAATACCCCTAAACTTTTCAAAATTGCCACTAAAGTCCTAAATTTTCACTATTTGCGAATGAGCCTCAAAATTAACCAAACTTCATAAAACTCATATTTTCTATGTTCTAAAGCCATCTATGCCTTTATAACTTTGAGAATAAAAGTGAAACTATGCTAATCACACCCAACCAGTGGCATTCATTCCATTAATGCCTAAGTATGATTTCAACTAATTAACCCTATGGATGCATGTGTACTCAGTTTCATTAAGTACCATCAATAATTACAACCTTACTGACAAATTAAAAAATTAGGTTCAGGTCATACAAGTTCATCTCAACACTTAAACATGGCTCAAGATCTTAATCACCACTAAATCGTCCATTAAGTATGCATGATGTTTCTAGCTTTATTCACCAAGAGATGGTTCAAAAACTTAACCAAATCATGCATTTTCGTTCTTATCCCAATCACAAGTCTTTTCTAAATGCACATTCTTTAAGCCTAGGTAAATTAATAAAAACTTCCATAAGTTAAGCATAAACTAATCAAAACCGATGCATGCTTAGTTGATCAACACAAGACAGAATTAAAACCTATTATGGCATGATTTTAACTTCAAAATTAAAAATTCAAGATTCATGCTAAGACATTCTTGAATCACATAAAATTATTCTACGACATGCCATAGCTAAAAATTCAACTTAAAAAAATTTTATGAAATCAATGATCCCAATTAACCCTGTTTTGAACTAAGCATGGCAACCTCAACTAAACTTAAATAAAAATCATTCCCATGGCATAAATTAAAACCTAATATATCATTCTAACACTAAACAAAGGATAAGAAAAATACTTACAACTGTCGTGGCCCTTAAAGTTCCCAAACACACTCACTTCAAGAATCACTTCAAAACTCACTCGGTTTCACTCTTATGCACACTAAGGGGAGAAATTGCTCTCAAGAACTCAAGAGATGGCATGGAGGAGAGGTGTGGAGAAATGAAGAAGTGAGGGAGGTATTTATAGGCTTCAAGAAGGAGAAGGAACGTTGGCCTTGGATGAAAAAGTGCTTGGTGATTGGTTGAGTGGGCAGTGGAGTGTGGTGAGAAAAATTTAGCTTGAGTCATCACTTGTGCAGGTGAATAGCGTTCAAACTCCCATCATTTCTACATTTTCAGGTGTTGCAATGAGGCTATGGGTGCAGGGGCTGGTTTGGCTCAGAAAATGAAATGAATGGCAAGTGAGATCATGCTAGATTGTCGTCGGGTAGGGTCTTCAAAACTTGTCCAGCTTTCATCACTTTCTTACCTTATCTTCTTGTCCTTTCTCCATGGCTGTGTTGTGTAGGTATGATGACACTTCTTGATAGCCTTTTCAGGTGGTGGGAGGTGGAGGGATTGGCTGCCAAGTGATGATGTGTGTATAGCTCATGGAAGGGAAGGAAGTGAGGAGGTTGTTGAGTGGTTCAATGTACCATTGCCAATTGGTTTTGGCAATTGTTTAGGGGAAATCTTGGTCAAAATCCCATGATTATTTGAGGGACTTCTAAGGGATTGGAGGGAAGGGGTGGTGGCGTGTGGAGGTTGCTCAATAAGGCGCAGAAAATCCTTGAAGCAACTAAGGCACTCAATTTGGTTCCAACTAGTTTTCCTAAGGAAATGGTTGGACTTTGGTTCGGTTTCTTGGAGAAATTTTGACCAATGCTTGGTCTGGCTCATAAGTGATGAGATGATATGTGATTGATGAAATTATAAATGAAAATGTGCTGGAAATGGTGTGGGCTAGGGGCTAATTTGATGAAGTACACATGGAGATGCATCAAGGTGCCTATTAGTGATCATTTGGGTATTGACATGGCATTGTTTCTATTGACATGTGTTGACTGTTGGGTCAAATCTAAACTTCTAAATTAGTCTAAGAATAATGAAAATAAATAATAAAATCAATAAATTTCAAATAAAAAATGTGAGAAATAATTTGAAGAAACATTAATCATATGTAATTTGATTAATGCCCTTAACTCAAGTTAGAAGCTTAATTATGATTAAGTGTGGACCTTAGGGGCGTGGGGTGCTTCTCGGAATTGAGGAGAACCAATTGTATAGTGTATGTGGGCTTCAACTAGAAGTGTGAAAATGACAAGGCTTTTAGGCCTTGACAGGCTTGTAAGGGCATTTGTGCAAGTCTCTTGGTTGTGGGCTTTAGGTGTGGACTAAAGAGTGGACCTTATGTCCAAATTGGGGGCTCATATAAGGCCTCAAAGGTTTACCAAGATTGGGTCAAAATGGTATGTCTTTCTAAGGTAGGGCTAAAGGCCTTTACCATCACCAAGTTAGGCCCAAATGTCTCATGGAGGGTTGCTGTAAATTAATGAAACAAGAAAGCATTAAGACCAACAGTTTTAATACTACATAGGTTCATATAAATTTTTCGATCTCTATATTTACCTATGCTGAAATATCCAAGTTCTATTTTATAATTCCCTCTTTCGATAGCAAATTACAAGATCAGAATTATCTAATTAATGACTAGTCATTTAGAAGCAATAAGCTCAAAATAAATCAGAAAAACATGGAAGAGAAATACTTCAAATTAGCATAGAAAAGTAAGCATAGTTTGAAACTAGATTACATTGTTTTCCTAGAATAAATAAAATTTAGTTCATGCTGAAAATTAAATTCAACATTAATGAATTTATTATAATTTTACTGAGAGAATAAAGAAAATGAACACTAAAAAAATAGGAAATTAAGAATAAAAATTAGACTAAAGTTTAAAATTAGACTAAAATTTAAAAATTAAGAAGTGATAAAATCTAGGAAATTAAACAAGTCATCACTTGCCAAAAAAGGTTTAAGCTTCTTAAATCCACATGGATCTTGGCTTATGGCATCTATCACTGGCCCATCACATCCTTAGTGATTGAGGGTCCAAGATAAGCATTATTGGGCTCACACCTAAATCCAACCATACATAATCCTTTTTGCTTAGCTCAATAAAAATGCCAAGTGTCACTCCACTATTGACTTTTTGGCAATTAGTCTACAATACTAGAACCCTTCCAATAAAACTAAAATAAAAGTGTGATTCTCGTAAAAAAAAAAAAATTCCAACAATCTCTTGCTAACTAAAATTAAAGGAACTAATGGTTAAGTCTTAATGACTTTTTTTGGTGGGGTGTTATAATAAGTACCCTCTCCATATCCTTAATAAAACCCACAACCACTGCTTCTTACTGTTTCATCACCACCAACGACATATTAGGTAAAATCTTCTACCTCATAATTAGTTGTATATTTAATGAATTTCAAATATGAGATTTGTTAAGATTTGGTGTTTTAAATTCTTGAGAATATACTTAATTGATTATGTTTTTAGAGTTTGTTGAAGATGAATTTAATATTCAAGTGTTAGTGGTGGGTATTAGTTAGAATTAATCCTTGTTTATGTCACTATTGTATTGTTCAGTTTAGACCTTATTTACTTTGAAATAATAAGGGAATAGAGGTCAGTATACATGCTGTCTAACAGTATGTTTGCAATCTAGAAATTTGGAATTTAAATTTTAGAGGATAATCTTTTAGGACAAGTTTAAATTCATGTTATTAAGGATATTTTAGAGTTAACTGAGATCTTTTTTAGTGTAGAAGTTAACGGATAGTAATGGTCTTGAAGTAAGTTCCGAGTGAATGTTGGTAAAGGAATATTATGTGATTATTGTCAACTCCCTCACCCTCATTAAATTGCTACTTACTGGGTATGTGGCAGCTCACCACTTCATTTCACATTTTTTTTTAAGAGTTGTAGAAAGTCCGTTCTTTTAAGGTGATAGCTTTTGAGTCAAAGATTCCAAAGTGGCTTGATTTAGTCACTTGAGGTTTGAAATTTTGGGGCTTGATGGTTTTGTTGCTTGAAGATAGTTTTAGTTGTAAAGAGAGTTTGCTTATAGTCATATTTTAATTATTTTTACAGTTTTTGTTTTGTTGGACTATTTGTATTGTAATTATTTAGAATTTAATGACTTTAGCAGAACTTGTGTGTTAACGTCGTGTTTTGCCCACCTTTGAGGCAGGTTCCGACAACTTAGGTCTTTTGAAATGGGTTGCAAAAGATGGGAGAGATGGTAACTAGGAGAGAGCGGTTTTGGGGCCAGAGAGTCTCCAATCCCAAAGTTAATAAGAATTCTTGGAAGTTTGTGAATAAGTAAACGAATCTGGAGATCAGATAGACTATTCTTCTACCTGGGAGCTACTATTTATACTATAAGTCTGGGGGATAGATTGTGTCTGCCCCATGGAGTCTGCGTCCTTTGTATTGTTCCTTTTTTTAGATTCTTTTAATGTGGCATGGCTCTGTGATGAAGTCATTAATATGGCGTGTAGCCCGGGTAGTGATGCCATTAATGTAGCACCGTTTTCCGATTTCTTTCCCCCAAACAATGTCCTTGGTGGTCTGTTGATGTCTTTTCTATCAAGAGATCAAGAATCCCCCACACATTATGCCTACTATGTCGACGGGCACTTGAGAGCTGGACACTACTAGAGGGGCATTCAGATCAACAAGTTCAATCCCCTGTAGCACCCTCCCTCCTACAGGTTGCGTCTAGAGGATCGTACCCATGGGCTGGGTTGGAGACTTTGCTTGTTCTGGACTGGGCCTTTGGTCTTAATTCCCATAGCTTTCATTCACAGGCCTATTGGGTTTATAAGGGGGAAAATTCCCTTACAGTTACCCAAATAATTCTCACCAGATGAGTACGATGAGAATTTATCACTATTCGAACCCACCTTGCCTCTGCAGCGGGAATCCCTTTGCTGATGTGCACATGGCCCTGAAGTTTAGGGAGACTCCCATCGTTTGGTTATCCTGGAAACGCTTTCCCATCACTCTTGATTGGCTCGTCTTTTGATGATTCTGATGATATCTTTTCAAGCTCATTAATGCTGAGACTGTCAGGCGGCTCTTCATGTTCACGTCGCTTCATGGATTGCACTTCCAAAATTCAAAGCAGCTCGTACTTCTCCATTTTGCCATGGTGTGTGGGAGACTAAACATCGTCTTTCCTCTATATAAAGTTGGAGTTGGGGTTTCATTTCTTTTCATTACAATGTAGCCTTCTTGCCATTCTCCTTTTTTCAATTTTTCTTTCCTCTGCTCAACCTTCTTTCTCTCCTTTACTATCTTATACGTTGGTAGTGATGGCCTCTAAAAAAATCTACTAGACCTAATGTTTCCAGTGAAGGTGACACCACTGTTGGGCCATTGTTCTGGGGCAGTCGTCAGCGTTCAAGTGCCTCAGCGTCAATGATGGCTTCCCTGGCACTTACTTACCAGGTACCGGACTCAGTGCTTTTCAAGGCTGTTGGTCCCAATGAGGGTGCCGTTGATGCAGAGGGTATTTCCACACTAGTGGCCCTATTCCCTTCCATGTTTACGTGTGGTCTAAGGTTGCCTTTCCCCTGCCCTATTCATGACCTTCTTGACCAGTTGGGTTTGGCCTCCTCTCAACTGCATCTGAATGCCTAGAGGCTTTTGATTTGCTACAACATTATCTAGCAGCGTGCATTGCTGGAATCGTACCCAAAAGATGTGGACCTTACTAGCCGTGAGTTCCTCCTTGCTTATAAGGTGCTATAGCAGAAGGGGAATATTTGTAGTTTTAGGGCAATACACGCCCTGGTTAACCTAGAGTCGAGATACCGCAAGGTGGAGGACTGGTCCCTCATGTTCTTATTTCTGTCTGGCTAGGGCTGGGAGTTCCTGGTGGGCCAAGTGTGTCGCTGCTAGTTCCTCATCCGGACAAACTGGGGGATGGTCCCGAAGGACAAGGGTGTGCAACCGTCGACTACTTGTGGTTGTTCGAGAATGGGTGTAGAAGAACCCCGAGGGCGTTTTCTCTGAAGTCCTTTCTGAGGAGAGCTTAAGTGGTTCTCTGCATCCCTTTGGCAACCTTCCTTCTGATGATAGGGTGACTGTGGCTCGGCCTTGGGTTGTTCCTGCTCGGAAGCACTCCTCGGACCCTTATCCGCTGGGTAAGGGGAAGAAACCTCACCTGGAGGGTGCCAAGGTTAACAGTAGGGCCTCTCCTGGAGCTTTGAATCCTTCACTGTGAGAGTCAACTAACCCAAAGGCTAGCCGCCCTACTACCTTGGCAACTCTAACGAAGATGCAGGTGAGGGGACTGGCCAACAATCCCCATGTGACACCACTGCTGGCTGCTACTACTGAGGTGCTCGCAGACAAGGTTGAGATGGGCTCCCCAATCTATAACATCTTTATGGCTGTGATTCTTGGATGAGCTCACTAGGAGCAATGTTCTTCTTCATAGATTTCTCCACCTTCTTCATTTCTTTCTGCTGTCGATTGCCACTTCTTCAGGGACAAGCCTGCTAATGAGGGGGCGGCGGCTTCTAGTTCCAGCAACCATGCAAAGATGGAGGACAACAGCTGGAGGCAAATCCCTTTTGGATGTTGTAGTCCGCACAGGTTCAAGGAGTTCGGTCTATGAACTGCCCATCTAGGCAAAGCACCAAGAGGGAGTGATTCCCCTCTAGAGCGCCCAACGGAGGGTGAGGGTGAATGTCTTCTGAATGTTGTAATCGGCACCGGTCCGGAAGGTTCATGTGAAGGCCAAGCTGCTCCTCCTGAAGTTGTTGCGCAATCATCTGAGGCCGAGGGCTTGGTGGAAGTCATTCCTCCTTTGTCCAGGTTGGAAACCAAAGGAAGCCATGCGAACGCCATCACTCAGGTCGTCAAGTTCTTGTCTGGCTTTTTCCACGAGGTTCAGCCCTTTCGTCCTATCTTTTTCCTTCTTTTTAATTTTTTTTGTCTTCCTTTGCTAATTGTTGCATGTCGGTCCTTCTTGTTGCTAGGGTGCTTCTCAGCTGGTGGCTTTTATTGTGGATGGCCAAAAGGCCATTGAGTAAGAGAACCTGAGCCTCCGTTCGATGACTAATACTTCCCTTCACTACGCCCACAACGAAAGGGAAGAGAGGGAGTTGCTGGAGTGAGAGCTAGAAAGGACGCGACTTGACCTTGCGGATGAGCGCTTGAGGGTCAAGAAGCTAGAGTGTAGCCAGAAGAAGCTCAAGTGGAAGGCGAGGGTGGAGAAGAAGAAATTGGAATGGCTTAACCAAAGTCTTTGGGATGACTTATCCCAAGTGCAGGATGTCACCCTTCGCTTCGATAGACAGCTGAAGTTGTTCCTAGGGGTTTGTGATGAAATGTGGGGACACGGGCTTGTTGAGGGTTGTAGGTCGATGAGGGACCACCTCTTGGGGAGTCCGGAGTTGCATTCGAGGTCTTTCACAAAATATCTACAGGGCCTTAATCTTGTTGACATTCCCACCAACACGACGGCCTTCAGATTTGGCCTCAACCTGGGCAAGAAGGAGATTCCCAACGCTTTCCTGGGTCCAATTGTTCTCGCACCAACTGCTGCAAGGTCGGGTGATCCTACTCTTGATATTCCCGAGACTAGTGCACTCGATGCAAACTTGACAGTTCAATGCCTTGGCCTCCCAGGGTGCTGCGGCTCTGTTGTTTTGTTTTTCCTTTTATTTTTCTTTTAGCCGAATATATGTACCTACATTTTTTGGGCCAATGAATTGTATATAAAGTTAATTAATGAAAATAACTTGTTCTTTCATTGTATAAATTTGTCCATTATGCCTTCTTTTCGAGCATTCTCCTTTCTTTATTTTTGTGATCGGCCTGGGGGGATTTTGGTGTAGGAGTCTGAAGGATTCTTGCCCACCCTACTAGCCAGACGTTCATCCATTTGTGCTGCGCTTGTTTGCTTTTACTGGATAGTCTTCCTCCTGGGAACTCCTTGTGAACTTTCTTGATACGCCTTCCCAATTTTTCGTCGTACCCACTAGCTTTAGTCACGTACCATTGCACGAGTTATTTTTTTTATTGTATCTGGTTATGTCTTTTCAATATTCCCTTCTTGTTGTGTGGTTGGCCTGATGAGCTGGCCACAAGGTTTACGGCCCACTTCGCCAGTGCCCGACCTATATCTGACGACCCCGCCAACCGGCGGCTTCCTCATTCGCACTACTTTGCCGACCTCTGCCATGGGGTAGGTCACTTGGGGCCTTAACAAGTTTGTTTGATGGGGCAAGTGCTCTTCACATTCTCCCTTAGCATAGAGTGTTTTTTTTTTTTTTTTTTGGTAGCCATAGGGAGTTAAGTAGCCTTAGGCCCAACTTGCCTCCTTAGCCCACGGGGAGGTAGATTGTCTGGCCATCTTGGAACTTTTTCCTCCATTAGCATAGCTGTGCTCATCCTATTCGAAAACAAGAATGTTATCATTATTATGGTTTCAGAAGTTAATGTTGCAAACCTAGGTCCTCCAGTCAATGCCGTGCAGTTCTTGTTAATGATATCCATGTTGATGTCCTGTGTCGCCAACGTCTGTATTGATGATGTCCATGTCTTTCGCTTCATTATTTGGGCAGTCCATGGACTCGGCCCGCTCTCAGCCAGGGAGAGGTCAGGATGCCTTAGGTTGACCTGCCTCTTTAAACCCTGAGGAGGTAATTTCTTTGGGTAACTGGGCCCACTTATACTTGTTGATACTGTGTAGCTTCTTGTGTGATGCCTTTTCCTCTTTGGAGATTCTATTTTCGTTGAGTAGCAGAAAGACTAAGCCCGCACTCCATTGGGGAGAGGTCAGGATGCCTCAAGTCAACCCACCTCTTTTGATTCCCCAGGGAGGTAACTTCTTCGGATGACCGTGGTGTAACACCCAGGTCCAGCACCAAGTTGTTTTCTAAATTTTTTGGCTATATATAGATGGAAAGCCCACTTGAGACTAACGAGTATTTTTTTTTTTGAATGACTATGGGTTCAAACTTTATTTTTTTAACGGATGTCGAATATTATTAAATCTTTAAATCTTTTAGAGGTTGAATCGGGGGCCCAAAACTAGGGAAAAATCCCAATCAATGCTCAAAACCCAATCCCATGAAGCCAGGAACCAATTTCCACGTTAGGCACGTTCCATGTTTCATGCCCTGCACGTCTCTCATGCATGGTTACCCTCTTTGTTCTCATCTAGGGTTTTTCCAATCAAACTATATAAATACATGTTTTTCCCTCATGCATGAAGAAGACCCAAGCTGTCGTAGCCTTCTCTTAATCTACTACTCCTCTACAGCCATGGCTCCTCCACGTTCAATGATTGCACCACCATGTTGTCTATGTTTTTCTCCCCAAAAGCTACCAGCCTTCATCTCGCATAGCCATCCTCTCCCCATTGCAAATCACCTCAATGCATATCTTCTCCTCCCACGGTTCCCATTAATCAACCACTCCACGCACACAACCTGACCTTCCCGCAAACCATCACACACAACCAATGCACCCCAATGCCTATCCTTTACTTTAATCCCACAGCAATGGAGCAATGTCACCGTCCACCTTCCATGCACCTCCCTCCTCCACTAGCATCTCCAAAAGCCAACCACCGAGAGCCTCTATTTTAGCCATCCTCTATCCAGCCAAAGGCATTATTTCCTGCGTGAACAACCAAAAAACTAGCCTATGTTTCATTACTACACAAACAGAGCAAGTTTCTTGCTCTGCCCACCACCATGCACGGCTGCAGCACCACCATCGGAAGGTTCCCTCGTTGCTGAACGTTTAACGGAGGCACGGATGAACCACCGTGCCTAGCCGCCACCTCTCTCGGTAACCTCCTTTCTCTCCCTCACATCGTGTCCCCTCTCTCTCTCATTAATCTCTCTCTCGTTAATCCATCTCTCTCTCCTCACAGTTTGTCCCACCTCCATAGTGTGCTCCCGCTTTGCCCAGCCACTTGCCACCACTCGTTACTCCTCTCGGTAAGCTTCCACCGCTCAAGTCCTCAGTCGTCCGTAATGAGTCCCTGCCTTGCTTTCAGAATAGGAAGGTTTTTTCCTTGACATATGTATAAAGTCCCTTACGTAGGAAATGAAGTAAAAACTCATGCGAGGATATTACAATTATGTCCTTGAGTTATAAGCCAAAGTGTATTTCTATTGGGGACGTGAATTGTACCATGCACCTCAACGATTTTCAGAAGATTTATAAAAACATTTTTTACAGAGCCTAGTTTTGCTTTTTATTGGTACAAAAATTATATTTGTAAAGAAATATTTTAGAATTAATGTATTAGTTGGAGGGGTTAAATGATATCGAGGAAATTTGGGAAGTGATCATATTTAAGGGTTTTGAAAAATTTAGATTCTTTTTAGGAAAATAGGTTACCTAGCATTTCAGGTTTAAGTATTGAAAAAAAGGTGTTGATTTCAGATATTTATGGAAATTGCGTGGAAATCTTATATGTGACGAGTAATTTTCATTCAACACTGTTGTGAATAAATTTAGAAAGTTAAGATGTCCAGGTAAACGGGGTTCCTATGCTAGACTTTGCATAAAAATAAAATGGGCTAAGGTTGATTTTTGGAAAGTATGCATGTTTTGTTATGAAAACAAATTTGAAAGGACCTCAGTTTTTTGTTCTGCATTACTCATGAAATTCTATATAAGAATAAAATATTTTCTAGAATGACTGGTGTATACATGAGCCTATTTTTGACATTTTATTTTTTAACCGTGCAAAAGAGAGTGAATATGAAATTTTGTGTATAAATTATATTTTTGTGATCTGATTATGTTATGTTCTGATTCTGTTCAGTACTTTGTTTGGATAAGATGTGGTATCTGAAAAACCTTTGGCATGACTAACTAGTTCTGTATCTAATTCTATTTCTCCTCCATTTAGTTAGAGACCCTACCATGGGGGTTTTACATGGCTTTAGTTCTAATATGATATGGCCTTACCACAGGAAAGAATAGTGGTATTCCGTTTCAGTTTTGATATGCATCTGCTTGGTTATCAGTAGATGCACAACCCTACCACAGGGGGTTAAATATGGCCTATGTTCTGATATGATGCTCTGATATAATGATGGTGATGAATCAGATATGTTATGCCAAAATACTTTCGACGACTCACATTCGGTTTCTGCTCGGTTGGTTGCCGGGGTTTGCACAACCCTACCACAGAGGATAGACATAGTCTCTATTCTGATATGATAAGATAAGATGTGATATTTCAGTTTATGCTATACCAAAAGGGATTTTGATTATTAATATTTTTGAACTTTCACTCCGATATTTTTTATAATATTTTGTTCTGCATTCTAAAAGAAAATATTTTGTTCAACATTCTGAAAGAAAATGTTTTGTTCTGCATTCTAAAAGAAAGTATTTTGTTCTACATTCTGAATTTTATAAATGTTTATGTTTACACACTAGTATATGTTCTTTGCTTATTGAGTTGTTGATAACTCACCTCTTATCTCCATAACACTTTTCAGATAATTTTGATGCCTGTGCTAGAAGTTAAGAGTAGGAAGTATTAGCATGGTTTGATAATCATATAGGAATAAGTGCCAGAGGGTACAAGTTTTTATTTGAGAGTCTTATTTAGCAGGTTGATGATTTTATGTTATTTGGCATTTAGAGTTATGGATATTTCTGAATCTTTATTGAGTTTTAAAATTACTTCATCGGATTATTTATTTAGTTTCCTGGTGGAGGACATATAAATTTGGTTTGAATAAATAGATTTATTTTTCTAATAGAGAATTTAGAGTATATAAATATGTTATAAGAGATGGTTTTAGGTTACAAGAGCTAACTCTTCGAACGTCCGGGAACAGAGCGTTACACGTGGAGCCGGTCTGCTCTTTCACTGTGATTGAAGTCAGGGTAAGTATTCGGGTAGCCGCAAGGCTGATCCTGCTCTCCACCGCCAGAGGGACAAGGCAACCTTTACACCTAACTTTCCCTATAGTATGCCGTTGGGAGGTAAGTCATTCAGGCAATTTGTTACTGAACCCGCTCTCACTAATTGACATCACAAGAAAAGGTAACATTTTGGGCTAGGCTGGCGCTGAACCCACTCTTTGCTCACAACGGAGGTCGGGGTAAGTGCTCGGGCCGCCCAAAGGCTAAATCCGCTCTCCTTCGCAGGAGGCTCCGAGTGGCCTTTGGCTCGACTAGTTCCTGTTACCCCACGGGGAGGTAATTTTTTTGGGCAGTTTGCAATTGAACCTACTCTTGCCTGTTGATGCTTACAAAGAAGTCAAAGTTTTAATTTCAGGTAGCTGAGAACTAATCCGCACTCCATCGCGGGAGGGACAAGATAACCTTTAGGCCTACCTTTCCCTGTTGCCTCAATCCCTATTGCCGCACCCCTTCGATGCTTAGTGGGATGGTATTCACCCGAGTTCACCTCGTGGTACCGGGCTTGCCTGGCCTGTGCTTTTTTGCTCGAGGAGGAAACAACCCCACCTGCAAATCCTCCTTTGATGGTTCGGATTTCTCAGAGTGGAGCCCCACCCAATGGTAGAGAATGAGGACAAACTTGTTGCGGTTCCCGTGCCGGTGGTCACTGCCCCGGCTGTCTTCCCTCCTATGCCGGTTGCCTCAATCCTTGCTCCTTTCTCTTGACCTTCCCCTTCTTCCTTGCTCCAGTCTCTGGGCCGGGGGATGATGTTGCCTTTTCTGTTCTGCATATTCCCTCCTCCCTTGCTGGGAGACACAATCATTGGTATTGTGTGAGGTGGACCTGTGGTATGTGCAGTAGCGGTGCATTATACCCTGATCATCCTTTCTTTGGGCTGCGGGGGTGTCGGCCTTATGGATGGCAAATGTGGGCTGATAGAACTAAGGTCCCGATCCCCTTGTCGGGACTTCCTCCCGCCTTTTATCTTGGGAGCTCTTCTCCAGCTTCTCATGGGGCTTGGCTTTTGCGTTATTTTCTGCTCGTTCCAACTCCTTCCTTCTTAGCTCCATCAATGCCTGAACAGTGTCTTCCACATTGATAAAGTTGTCGGCCTGGTCCATGAACTCTGCAATGTCACAAGAGTCCTCCTTGCCATCTCAACCATAAATTGGGATCACGGCCAAACTCCTCCCAGAAGCACCGCCAAGGTTATTTTCTCTTCTTGGCCATCGGTGGTCATGCGCTCCTTGTTGAGCCGGGCTAGGTAGGACTTTAGGCTTTTGTCCTCTACTTGTTTGATGGTGAGTAGGTACACCACCAAAAGTCACCTCCTTCGACTCGACATGAACTGAGTCAGAAACAATCTGGTCAACTCGCCAAAGCTGTCCACTAATCCAGGTGCCAGAGACCCAAATCATACGCACGGCGCCTTTTCAGGGTTAATGGAAACGCTGTGTACACTACTTCTTTTGGGAAGCCATGCAACGTCATGTGAGCCTTGAAAGTTTTCAGGTGCTCAAAAGGGTCCCTTCCTCCATCATATATTTCTATGGCTGGGACCCTAAACTTTGGTGGTAAGGGCACCACCATCACCTCCTCCGTGTATGGTAGACCAGTGTTTATGAGCAACTGATCCACCGTTGACGATGTACCCACATTCCTTGCTATCTCTTCATATTTTCCTTTAAAGTTACGGAGCTCGTTCTACATGTTCTTCTACTCCTCTTCCTTATTTGGTCCAACTTGTGTGTTCTAGGACCTTGGAAGCTCACTATTGCTGGACTCTGCTCTGTCGTCCCGCTCTTGCCAAGGTTTTTTGAGTTCCTCGCTTTCCTTACGAAGTGTTTGCACTTTGTCAGTTAACTTCATCACCCATTCCTCCATGTTTTTCAATCTTGTTTCCATGGCATCTCCCACATCTCTCTTGAATTGTCCAGAACGCGTTGTCGCATGAATGAAAAAAACACGTAAGATTTAAAAGAATCCCACAGACAGTGCCACTATTAACGTCGTGTTTCACACACCTTTAGACCAGGTTTTGACAACTCAAGTCTTCCGAAATGGGTCTGCAAAGGATGGGAGAGATGACAACTAGGAGAGGGCGGGCTTGGGGCCAGGGAGTCTCCGATGCCAAAGTTAGTAAGTATTCTTGGAAGTTTGTAAATATGTGAAAGATTCTAGGCATCAGAGAGAAGACTATTCTCGTACTTGGGAGCTGTTATTTATACTATAAGCCTAGGGAATAGATTGTGTCTGCTCCCATGGAGTCTACATCCTTCGTATTGTTTCCTGTGTCAGAGTCTTTTAATGCGGTGTGGCTCTGCGACGGCATATTAATGTGGTGTGTAGCCCGGGTAGTGGTGCCATTAATGCGACGTAGTTTTTCGATTTTCTTCTCCCAGACAATATCTTTAGTAGTCCGTTGATGTCTTTTATGCTAGGAGATCAAGGGTTCCCCCACATATTACGCCTACTATGTGGACAAACACTTGGCAGCTGGACACTACTCGATGGACCTTTAGATAGATGAGTCCCATCCCTTACAGCACCCTCCCTCTTGCAGGTTGCTTCAAGAGGACCCTACCCATGGGCTGGGTTGGAGACTTTGTTTGTTATGGGCTGAGACTTTGGTCTTAATTCCCTTTGTTCTGGGCTGGGTAGAAGAAAACTTGTTATGCTGAAAATATTTACATGTGTACAAGATCGTAACAAGTAGTAAAGTATTTTAAGGAAAAAGGATGTCGAATCCACAGAGATTAATTTTGTTATTGAGTATTGAAATTTACTAAATTAATTACCATTTGAAAAACCAAAAAAAAAATGGAAAGATTTTACTATCTAAATTAAATTGAAATACATAAAAAAGAAAAATTTAAGAATAAAAGAGCATAAAATCTAAGATTGTAAATATAATAAGAATATATCTAGAACATTTGATTTCACCTAGCAAATCCCACGCAATGTCTTCCTTGTTATAGAATTCCAATTATCTAAAGTTGATGATAAAAATTCCTTAACTATTCAATATCTTCCCTCAAGTAATATTAAAAATATCTTCGACTAATAACCCACCATATCTCCATGTGAATTTAACTAATTGGAGACTCATTAAGTTCTTTGGATTTTTCTTGACCACCACATTAATCGCGATAAAGTATCTCTACTTTCGCTCAACTAATGGTGCTTAATCCTAGAGCTCTTAATCATAAATCACCTCTCGGTCTCAATGGGATTCAATAGATCAAACAATAATTAGGTAGAAAATTGCAAGTATTAAAAACAAGGAATAAACACTCAATCATGGAAATACTGAAAATAAAATAACTTAGAATATAAATTGTGTGTTCAATGGAAATGAAAAGAAAAAATAAATAAAACTAGTGTTCTTCGTTGGAGTTGGTTGATGAAGCATGCGGCTCTTACTTCTGCTCTCTAGATCTGCCTCCTTGAAAGAAACTTAAAGAATAAAAACTAAACTCAGAAATTGGACTCTGGACCATTGGACTCTAAAACTCAGACTCTCCCCCTTTATTCATTACATAAGTCGAGATTAAATAGATGTCAAAATTCAAATCCAAAAACAAGATAAATGCGACTATAATTTAGCCTAAAGATCTGGAAAATAGTTTCTAAAGATAAATATTAACATAAAATAAATTATGCTAAGAATAACAGAATTATCTTAAATGGAAGATTCAGTAATTAGTGGCTTGATTTGCAGAGTTCGAAAGGATTTGATGGTTAGCAAATTGATTGTGGAACTTGGACGTGTCCCACTGGGTAGATACCATGTGCGCTGAATGTAACTGGCCTCCTCACCCAATGGCCAAGATGTAAGGTTCCTGACCGAGATGAAAGACTCCTCTAGCCAACCTACCGAGCGGTAAAGCTGCTCGCCTTTGCTAGTTGTTGCTCACAATGTCGTTTAGGTTGATCTTTTAAGTTGGTCGTTTAGATTGGTCGCCGTTAGGTCTCCTTGCCTAAATCACTTCGACTTTCTTCAGATCTTGTCGCCTTTCTTCAGTCTGGATCCATAGTCTCCTCTTTTGTACCAAAATGCTCTCCCTTCGAACTAAATCTTCTCATTCCTTCAAATCCAAGAAAATAAAGAAAAATATATATAAATAAAATAAAATCAGTAGAATTGAATGAAAATTGACACTTTTCATTAGGGCTGCAACCCGTTAAGAATTTGAGCCCGATCCGACCCAAACCGTCATCATGCTATCGGCAGACATAATCGACCCGGCCCAACCCGCACATTCCTGATCAAGTCAACCCGTGTTTTTTTTTTCCTTTTTAGTTTTTATAATCAGATTCAAATACTAGCGTCGAGCGATATATAAATACCAACGATTTGCAATTCCTTTGCACAATTTTCATATATAAAATCCTTCGTCTCTACAAACGCCACAAGGCAATGCAACCTTTCTCTGCACCAAAACCCACCAAAATAGGACACAACAAAAGCCAAACCAAACAGACAAGTTAAAAAATAAAAATAAAGGAATAAAATTTTGAGGAAGGTAGCGTCACTTTTGAGTTTACCCATATGTTCACAGTGGCTTTGGTATCATTTTTTTTTTCTTTTCGTTTTTGAGGCATTTATTCAAATGGTTGGAGTCACAGATTTTGATGAGTAATTTTTTCTTTTTGGTCGGTAAGTTTTCATGAGTAGTTTGATGAGGATAAATTCACCTAACCCAGATTTTTCCTTCAAATCCTGGAAAAAATTCGTACCTTTGACTGATTTGCAAGGCATCTTTAACCTCTGCGCTCAATTTCTTTGAGCTAACAGATCTGGTCAACATATATTGTTTCAAAATCAAGAAACAATAGTACCATTGCTCAACTCTTGGATTCAGGAAATCTAATCTTGACCCATAATGATGGCAGAAAGACGAGTTATTTTCCATCTAGACAACGGATGGATGAAGGGGAACGGAGGCAATGGTGATGGCGTCGTGATGAAGAGAAGTGAGGATTCTGGGAATTGGGGCTAGCTGGCTAGGCTTTTCATTTGCAGAGGAAAATGTGTTCTAATGTTTTATAAGCCGGGTTGTACGGGTCGAACCCGAACAATAGTTAAAAAGGCCTTTTCCAGATCAGGTCGGGTCGGATTTTACAGACGGAACGGGTTGATCAATTTCCTACACAGGCTTACTTTTCATAAATAAAAGAGTAATAAAAATCACATAAAAATCACACTTATCAAACCCCCAAACTTAAGCTTTGCTCGCCCTCAATCAAAGAAAAAGACAAAAATAATTAAAACAAGTATTGGTTTGATTCATAAAATTTATTGTCTCAAAGATTGCCTAAAGTCTATAATTCAAATGAATCATTCAAGATCAATCAAGTCCAAAAGTTAATTCAAAACTCAATTATACCGCATTATCCATCCTCACATTCATGCATACCTATCATTATCACTTCATCATTAGCTCTCCAGATAGTTTTATGCAAACAAGTTAATAAATAATGAATTTCTAAAAACTCCATAAGCTTGCTTTTTAAATCACTGTACACTAACGTAGAATAGAAACTATCACTATGGATTAATAGGTCTTTATTAAGCTTGAAATATAATGCTAGGGTGAGGGCTACAAAGAAAAGATAGGATTCAAACAAAACAAGAGAACTTGAGTTTGAACACTTAACAGAAAAACATTCATACTTCTAACACAAACATCTATTCTCAATCTTGTGAATCTTTCAACATACCTCTCTTTATTATACTTTCAAGGATCTCTCTCTTTACCCCTCTATTCGGTAGGTAAGACTTCTTCTTCTTCTTCTTCTTTTTCTTTTTTTCTTTTGAAATAAACCATACCTTTCCGACTACCTTTGTTGATGATTATTGTCGGCCTTATCACATCGGCCACATAGTTGACGAGTTGACTTTTCACAATCCCAAACTCTTGATTTTGATAATATGGTTATAATTAACTTTACTTGTAAACCTTTTACCTCTTTTACCTTTTATGCTCATGTGAGTTTGTGAATTTGTATAAACTTAGTTCTCTTGAAAGGTAAGAAAATCTGTGTTTAATCTCAAATAGGGTAGGGAATATGAGATTTACAAGAAAAAAAAAATATAAGGCCAAATTATAATTCAATAAAGCTCAAAGGGGTAGCTAGGGATAAAGATAGTAAAGAGGTAAGCCTGAAAGACTCAATTGATCCAGAGAATGGCTTAATCATTTCCCTTGCAATATTCTATTTAGGATTTATCCTCGAACGTAATCAAACAAGTTTTAGAGTAAGTTGAGACCATACAAATTCATAAAATTCACAAAAAATCTCTCGAGGTATGTAAAACAATTAATGGAGTCATAATGGAGGATGATGGGGGGGGGGGGGGGGGGGGGAATGCTGCAGGAGCTCCAAGAGCTCTAAGATAAGTACCAAGAAATGGCGAGATGAGTAGGAACGTAATATTCGGTGGACCAGCTAGCCAACACTAGCCTACCTTACAGTGCAAGCATGATGGCGATGCCACTATCGCCAAACTTCAGAGTCTCCGAGATAGACCTGTATGATTGATCTAAAGATTCGTTGGAGCATTTGGACACCTTAAGGGCACACATGTCGGGCCTTCCCTTTGACCTTGGAAATGAAGGCACGAGCCTGGTTCGCATCCTTGGCACCAAACTTAGTTCGCCATTTTGAGGATTTGTCGCGGCTCTTCCTCACCCAATTCATGGCTAGTCATAAGAGGCGACGACTGGTAGCTTATGTCTTAAAGGTCAAGCATCAAGAGGACGAGAGCCTGATGTCTTACCTGTACAGATTCAATAAGGAGAATATGACAATAGGCGACCCAGACAAAAAAATCACACTTGCAGCCCTCTTGGGGGGCATTTGGCCTCGAAGTCTGTTCATGGCAGAGTCGGCACATAGAATACTCAAAACATTGAGACAGTTCATGGACTAGGCCGATGGGTTCATCAATGCGAAAGATACTCTTCGGGCCCAAACTGCCCCAAGAAGAATAGAGCTGGAACAGTCCAACAAGAAGGCCAAGGCTCCAGCGCAAGCAAAGCAAGTAGAGAAAGGTGGACGAAATAGGAAAGAGAGAGGGCGTGATAGGTCCTTACCAACAAAAGGTGCTGGCCCTTGCCATGGCCTCTCGACACTAACAATAGAGGATGCTAGGGACCTCCCAACCCGAGAGGTAAGAGCGCGAGAAGGGGAAAATCGCTACTGCCGTTTTGACAAGACAACTACTCACAACATAGCAGAATGTAAAACCTTAGGAGGAAGGAGGAATGAACCCCTGGCAAAATGGTAGGACCGATGGGGCAATCAAGAGCGGGGTCAAGGCTGGGATGATTGGAGAAGAAGGAATAGCGAGAGCCCTATAAGGCAGGAGAGGTAGTGAATTCGGCAAGACCGATCATGAATAGCCCCACGTCAAGCCCTCCACTAGGAGAAATTTGAACCATTGTAGGAGGGACAACATCTTTCCGACAAAAAAAGGCACATGCAAGGAATGCACCCTTTCAGGTATATATATAGCGGAGCATCAACCCGGGAGGGAGAATGGCGAGACCCCAATCATCTCCTTTGGAAAGGCTGACGAGTAAGGGATCCTCTAACCACATGACGATGCATTAGTGGTCACTATGTTGGTAACCAATTTTACCCTCCGAAGGATCCTCGTCGATAACAGTAGTCCTGTGGACATCCTCTTTTGGGATGCCTTTTGCCACCTGGGTATTGATCCTGCTCGCCTATGGCCAGCGCCTATTCCACTAAGGGGTTTCACAGGAGATGTAGTCCAACCCATGGGGGTCATCACCCTACCAGTATTGGCGGGAGAACACCCCACGTTTCTTCAATCATGGCAAATTTTATAGTAGTGAAGTTTCCCTCATTGTACAATGCAATCTTAGGGTGCCCTGTATTGAATAGATTAAGGGTTGTAACATTGACCTATCATTTAAAGATGAAATTCCCAACAGCTATAGGCGTAGGAGAGGTCAGAAGAGAATAGGTGATGGCCAGGGAATACTACATGCAAGAGTTAAAGCCCACTAGGATGGGCATTCATGCGATAGAGCCCGCGATTGAGGGAGAGGTCGCAATCCCAAGTCCCCCTAGATCACTCCCCTAGGAAGAGGAAGCTAGGAATGAGTAGGTATTGGCACGGGAAAAACCAGGTGAGCCACTTGAATTAGTCAATTTATTCAACGACTGGCAAGGAACCACGGTCAGGGTAGGGGGAAACTTCGGATCAGAAATGTGATAGGTTATGAGACAACTACTGATAGAACATCGGGATGTGTTCGTGTGGTGTCATGAAGATATGCCTGGAATAGATCCTGACATCATCCAATATATTTTATGTGTGGATCCTGAGGCGAGGGCAGTCAGGCAAAAGTGTTGGAGCTTCAAAATTGAAAACTAAGCTGCCATCGCCGAGGAGATAGGTCAACTACTGGCCGGAATGGCTGTCTAATGTAGTACTAGTGAAGAAATCCAGTAAAAATTTGAGGATGTGTGTTGACTTCACTAATTTAAACAAAACTTGCCCCAAGGACAACTTCCCGCTACCTTGAATAGATATGATTGTTGACTCAACGACAGGTCACTAGATGCTGAGCTTCATGGATGCTTATTTTGGGTATAATCAAATTCAATTGAACTCGAATCACGAAGAGAAGACGACATTCATTACTGATAAGGGCCTATATTGCTACAAAGTTATGCCTTTCGGCTTTAAAAATGCAAGGGCAACCTATCAACGACTGGTGAATCGGATGTTCAAGGAGCAGATTGGTAGCAATATAGATGTATACGTGGATAACTTGCTTGTCAAAAGTAAGACTTCCACACAACATCTGGCTAACCTACAGGAGGCTTTTGCTGTGCTGTGACAGTACATAATGAAGCTCAACCCAGACAAATGTGCCTTTGGCTTTGGCTCAGAAAAATTCCTCGACTTCCTAGTGTCGGAAAGAGGCATCAAGTTGAACCCTAAGAAGGTGGATGCTATCCTGACTATGGCCCCACCATGAAGTATTAACAATGTACAGAGATTGGCCGATAGAATAGCTGCTCTAAACAGATTTGTGTCTAGGTCGATGGAACAATGAATGCGATAGGGCGTTTGAGGCCCTCAAAACTTACCTCGACAACCCTCCCCTTTTGAGGCAAGCCAAGCTGGGGAATGTCTTGAACCTGTACTTGTTGGTCTCACCACATGTGGTGTCCTCAGTATTAGTTCGCGACAATTGGGGCAAACAAGGGCCAGTTTATTACACCAACAGGGCTTTTCGGGGAGCCGAGGTGAGATATCCATGCATAGAATAACTCATCTTCGCATTGGTTACAACAACTTGAGGACTATGGTCATACTTCCAGGCTCAACCCATACGCGTCCTCATGGAAGCACCTGTAAAGAAAATCCACCAGTGGCAAGAAGTATCGGGTTGATTGGTCAACTAGGTTGTGGAGCTAAGTGAATGTGACATCGACTATATACCTAGGATCACTCTGAATGGGAAAGTGTTGGCAGACTTTGTGTCTGAGTTTACTAGATTCCCAGAGGAATCACAATATGAACCATCCTTGAAGTCCCGACATGTCTTTGTAGATGACTCGTCATGCCAGGCTAGAGAGGGAATATGGTGCATATTGTTTGGAATGAAGGAGTGGAGTACGACTACACCAACAGACTGGCCTTTACTACCAACAATGAAGCAAAGTATAAGGCATTGTTGGCTGGAATGACAGTTGCAGCATCCCTCGAGGTCTAGCAAATAGAGATGAGAGCATAGTCCCAAGTTGTGGTCAATCAGGTAAAAGGAGAGTTCGTAGCAAAAAGTGAAAGTCTGAAAAGGTATTTGCAAGAAGTCAAAAGAAGACGTGCCCGCTTCCGATACTTTTAGATTCATCAGGTGTCGAGGGCCGAGAATCAGAGCGATAGGCTAGCCAAAGTGGCATCAAACATGAAGGATATTCCTTGCCAGAGGAAGCTATAGTTAGAACTGTGGAAGTGCCCGTAATAGGAGCTAAAGCTTTGGAGATAAATTTAGGGATACCTAAATGGGCTGAATAGATAGTCAAGTATTTAGAAGCCGACGAATTGCCAGAAGACAAGGGGGAAGCGAGGAAAGTTGGAAATAGAATAGTGTAGTTCTCCCTAGTGAACGATGTCATACAAGTGGGGTTACTCAACTCCCCTCTTGCGATTTGTATTACAGGAGGAAGCACAGTACATATTGGCAGAGGTGCATGAAAGAGTGTGTGGGAACCATTATGGCGGAAGATCATTGGTGGCGAAAGTGATGAGGGTGGGATACTACAGGCCCCATAACCTTAAAGATGCATAAGACTTTGTCCAAAAATGCCGAAAGTGCCATGAGTTTGACCCGATTCCTCACTGTCTACCCGAAGAACTTATGTCTATCACATCATCTTGGCCTTTTATCCAGTGGGGAATCGATTTGATTGGACCCTTTCCCCTTGGGAAGGGCGGGTGAAGTTTGTGGTGGTAGTGGTAGATTACTTCACCAAGTAGGTGGAAGCTGAACCCCAAGCCACCATAATGACAAACAACATCACATGTTTCTTGTGGAAGGCCATTGTGTGCAGATTTGAGATTCTCAGGTAATTATTTCAGATAACAGGCAGCAGTTTGATTGGTCACTATAGAGATTGGTGCCGAGAGATAGGCATTGAGGTCAGGTATTCGTCACCAGGACATCCGCAGTCTAACGGGCAAGCCGAGGCTACTAAAAATGCTTTGCTCGACATCCTCAATAAGAAGTTAGGAGATAGGAAGGGAGCATGGGCCGAGGAGCTTTCAATAGTATTGTGGGCTTACCGAACCACTGTAAAAACCCTGATGGGAGAAACCTCCTTCTCCCTTACCTATGGGCATGAAGCTATCCTGCATGTGGAAATATGGATGCCCACGTATCGTGTTCAACATGTTGACCCAAAAGCCAATGATGCTAAGTTAGCAGATGAACTCAATTTTTTTTGGAAGAAAGGAGGATGGAGGCAGAGATGAGGATAGTAACCCATAAGAGGAAAGAAGAGCAGAGCATCAAGCAGTGCATTTGACCATGATCCTTGAAAGTGGGGGATTTAATGCTCAAGGAGACAAGAACGACGAGTCAAAATGAAGGAAAACTTGGGTTGTGGTGGGAAGGTCCTTATATAGTTATAGCCAGTAATCGGCCAGGGTCCTACCGACACAAAGATGCGCAAGAAAAAGAGTTAGCCCATCCTTGGG
The DNA here is from genome assembly GCF_004785595.1 of Juglans microcarpa x Juglans regia. Classification (NCBI taxonomy): domain Eukaryota; kingdom Viridiplantae; phylum Streptophyta; class Magnoliopsida; order Fagales; family Juglandaceae; genus Juglans; species Juglans microcarpa x Juglans regia. The sequence goes on from NC_054608.1 coordinate 19,049,519, forward strand.
ACGCAGACTATCTGTGGAAGTTTTTTAGTTGAAAATGAAAAGTGATTGTAAACTGATGTTGTTAATCATGCGAAATAGTAATGAAACGTTTTGTCTCTTTATTTGTGTCCATTTTTTTGTTTTCCTCAATAATGGCTAAATAAAAGATACGACCAGCGAGAAGACCAAGGGAGCCAAGTATACGAGGCAGACAAGAAGACCAGGAGAGCCAAGTACCATTCCTCAGATCAAGTGGAGAGAGGAATGGCTTGCACTCAACTTTCTTCAAGGGATGGTCGGGTAGCTGCCTCCACATCTTCAACTACACCCTTGACCCTCTCTGCAGGGCTTATGGCAGGCTAGGAAAGAAGTTGGCCTTTAGCGGTAGAAGGAAGCTCCTCGCTAGGACTCCAAGGCCCCCCTCTCTCACTAGGGGCACGCAGATTCTCTCCTTCAGTCCACGACTCCATCACTTTTAGCAGCAGGTGACCTTGAGACAAGTAAGGGAGAGAGGGGAGTAATCGTCTTCTCGGTAGCGAGGTCAGGAACTGCAGCCAACCTTAGCCCAACTTCTTCCCCTTCAGAAGTTCTCCCAACAGGCTCCTCAGCTGGAGCCATCATGAGCCCCACATCAGCGGTGGGAGAAGCAGGGCCCTCTTTTAACGGTTGGGCATGAGGGGACTCAGGGAAGATAACTTCCCCACATCTGGGTTAGGGCCTCCTGTGCAATCTTTAGCAGCACCCTCTAAGACTTGACCTCCGAAAACGGAGTGTACTGTGGATGGAGAAGAAGGGATCATCTCCACTTTCACCTCGAGAGGAGGCTCTACCAGAGTTGACAGACGAGGAGCCGGTTCCAGGAGGACCCCATAGAAATGCTTTGAGAGCATATTGGCCCCCTGGGACATCCTGTGTGGGCCTGTCAGTGCAACTGGCACCTCAAGGACTATGATGGTTATAGGCTCTGTGATCACATCAATCGTGGAAGGAGGAGCAGCCGTTACTTTTGGGATGGCAGGACTCTCTCCTCCTTGCCTCTTCGGTGGATTTGATGGATGGATAGAGGGGCTGGCAGTGGGGCAGCCATGGATGGTGGTGGACGACATACCTCAATTAGCACCAAAGACTACCTAAAGGAAATTAAGGGGACACTAGGTTGTTTTCGGCCTTAGCAACCTCTACGTGAGTTTTCTTCCGCTTGCCTACTAGAGGAGGGCTAAGGAAACGCCTCTGAGATTAGGTGGCCTTTGACTTCCTGGGTATGGCATAGTCGTCAAACACATTTTGACCTAGGGGAGGTAAAAAAGCCCTTATAAATTCCTCCCCAATAAGAGCATCTAAGAGGACATTGGAGGGATGATTTTTCACCCATTCTTTGACAAAGGCAATACGACGTAACTCCTCGAAAGAGGCCTTTGGCCATATCGCTTTATCATCAGGAAATATCTCCCATATGGCCTGAACAAGGAACTCACAACGATTTACCTATCAAATTGGAAATTCCCACCCTCAACCCGACACAAAGAGGGCGTGCATCGCCCAAGGAAATGAGTGTGTGCAATGTCGTGAAACGAACTACGAATGTTCCCCTCATGTTTTATGAGGTTATGGGTCTGAAAAAATTCACGGCCAGAGGATGCAGCAACACATCAGGATCCTCCAAGCGTTTGGGTGGAGTTGAGAGGGGGCCAACTCGAAACGATCTAACAGGTCATGAATAGGGTGAGGGAAGGATAGCCTCAACTCGAAGGATAACATGTTGGGGAATGCTGCAATCTTTGAGGCATAACCCTCATTGTCGGCAGCCCCTTCGCGTGGTCCAAACGCCTAAAAAATCGTAATCTCTAGGATGTGAAAAGAGGAAGCCAGTGACGACAAGAACTTGGGGGTGACGTCTGAATGCCAGTTATAACCGATGTAGAATTGCTCCACAGTGTGAACCTCGGGCTGGTCTAGGTCTCTGAGAATCTTGGGCTAAACGGCTTTCTTGGGAGCCATTGAGGTTGAGATAAGTGAGAGAGAAGGAAGGGACTCAAACAAAGAGAATAAGAGTTTAGAGCACAAAGAGATGAGGATGTGGTAAAAGGGGGGAAAGAGGGCAGAACCATGTTATGCACCAATGTGTTAGATGGGGGATGCGGGAGGGTTCGAATCTCATGAAACACGCAATACGAAGCGACATGGGAAAGCCAAATGACACATCAAGACAGGTCTGAGCAGTCTAGTCATTAGGCTGAGAGGGGCAAAAATATAAAAGAGGAAGGAGGAAGAGAAAAGAAGAGGGAAAATTAAATTCCCATCGAACTGGTTCAATGAGAATTAGTAGGGGAATGGATAGGGTAAAAAGGTCTAGCCAAAGAGTCCATGGCCCCATGGGCCAAAGGAGGCCATCAGCTTGGTAAGGTGAAGATAACAACCTTTGATGGGCTTGTCCCACAAATAAGAGGTCCGTTCAGCCCGATCCAAGAGTAATGAGATGCCGACAGCGGTGTCCAGGAGTGACATATGCCAACCTGTTAGCTACCTTGAATCATCTTTGGCACGTGGCTAAGCATGTGGGAGAAGCTATAACCACCATTCACCTGGGAAAAGGAAGGTTGGCACCACCAAGACAGGCCGCGGGGACTCAAACTTCTCAAGTCCCAAGAAAACAGTCGCTAGAAAGCATGTGAGAAAGGCAACCATGACTCATACACTGAGGAAAGAAAGGTGGGCATCGTTGTAGTAGGCTGAGAAGCAACCGAAATGATGTTCATGAAGCATCAGCTATGGGAATGCATGTCGAAAGAACAACCATGGCTCTCCCCACGAAGAGAGAGAGAGGGACTCGTCGGACCTGACTGAGGCGACGTCGAGACGCATTAATTATTTCCTTTAGGGTATCATACCTCCTAACTGATTCATGTGCACGAAGCATAAGGCACGATGGGATAGCTCCTAGGAAATGGAAGCCACAACACTCCAAACTACCTAGTACGAAAGCCCACTCAAGGTATGATCAAACTGACGGAATTTAAGGGCAAAGAAAATACTTCCTAAATAGAAATACTAACTTAAGCATCAAAGGGTCCTCTAACCACCCTTGAGCTCCCTTCCTTATTTATATGCTTGCAGGTCCCTTAATCCACCTCCCCACTATCCGAGTCCTCTTGGTACACGTATGAAACACATCCAAAACGCTTTCTAACACCAAAACTAATGAGTAGGAGAATAAAAAAGACAAACAAGAAGAGAGAGAAGAAAGAGAGAGAAGTCCGGTTAGACTTTCTTTCAAAGCCACTCCACTCGAGGCCTCTAATAGTAAGCTTAGTAAACTCTTTTTCTTGAATTTGAATTTATGTGCTTCATTTTAGTCACTGTTTGACGTTTTGTTAGTTGTAATGCTTACACTATTGAAGAATTGTGTCTCTGTTGTGAAGGTTCTGAAGGACTGAGGTCGAGTTGATCCAACTAGTGAGTGAAAGATCACAACGAGCCAACAAATAGTTAGTTGTTGTAACAAGAAATAGTAAGTTACCTTTGAACTATGACCTAGATAATTCGTGTATGATGGTTGTTTACCCGTTAAAGTTAGCATGATTTATTTTTTGTTTCGTGATAGTTTCTCATACATGGCACAACTGCATAAAGCATAAAGTTTTTGAGAACATGGCACATCCCCAATGCGAAGAGTAGTGTGATGCCCCAAACTTTGATTGGGATTTGATAGAGCTTGAAGAGTTGGGACATGCAGCATAATGTCACATATCTCTGTTCATGACAGTTAAAGATGTAGTACACCTAACATGTATCTAACATTATGCAATAAACGTAGTGGATATTTTTTTTTTTTAACCAATACACAATGCACCAGAAAATTATATCCCAAAATATAATCATAACTCCATCATATTCACATAAACCAATAATCACATAATTTGTTCAAAAGGCTAAGTTAGATCATCCATAAACAAAAGTAGGGTCTCTAAAACATGGGCCCACTTAAAGCTCAAAAGATAGATACTTAGTACAGGTTATCTAATCCTTATCTTGTACTTCTCAAAATTGCCACGATCTCACCCAATAGTGTTGAATTTGCATTCATGAAATAAAGGGCTAAAATGAACCAATTCTCAAGGGTGAGAAACTCTTCACAAAAAGGCACCCATAGGGCTCAAGATTTATCTCTAAAATTTCCTCGATACCCCCTCACTAGCAGTACAATATTATTCATGTAGCATACTATCAGCTGAAAACAATCGCCTATAGTAAAATCATGCTACCCAATCCTAGCCATGCCAACCATAGGCTAGTCCAGCTTAGTTCCATCGATCTCTGTCATAGCTTCTACCAATCTAGGGAAATAGTAGTTAAGACTACTAAGTGAGATTTATAAAATCTTAGTAAGTAAAAATCTTAAGCTACCAACAGTGTGAATAGGTATGCATGACAGTAAATGACATGTATGCTTCATGACAAAGACTTGAGCATGGCATGAACTCGACTTGAAAAATAGCATGACTTGACATGAATGTGACATGAATTGAAATGGACATGAGACCTTAGTAGCATATACGTGTTTCATTAAAAAGTGAATTGTAGATGCTCCACGATTCCCCTAGTTGTGAGTACGTCATGATAACTGAAATGATAAAAGTGTAATTTTGGCACAACCGGCGTTGGGTGGTTGACTCAGTTACTTACGTCTCATTCAAAACTTTTTGACTTTACTATGTCAACCAGGGGTTCCACTCCATTTTATACACTCAAGAGTGGACAGAGGAGTTTCACTAGGATAAAAGCATAGCATGAAAATCATTTTGTCACGACCCCAAGGGCCAAGACGGGGAATTATCCTGGTGGAACTCCTCTGTCCACTCTGGAGTGTTTAATAATGGAGTGGTAACCCCTAGGTTGACGAAGAACAGTCAACAGGTTTCGAATGGGTTCTCTTTAAAGAACACCAGAGCGAAGTCAACATGTTATGACACCTAACGTTAGTGGGTGCACACGTTATGATTTTTATGATGTTATGTTATTTACCAATGCATTGAAAATGAGTCTATAATAAACGTAGTTTCAACGTAAGTTATACTATGGTCACCGGCAGGTACTCACAGTGCATATGGGGAACTGTGATATTACCACATGTTATGTTATTAATTAAGATAATGATGTAAGTCTATGATGAAATTTTTATGAAGAAATTATGTCCTTTCAAAAATGATAACGAAATTACTTACTGAATAAAAATCCGTGTCTCCATATTTTTAAAACAATTGTGAGGAATCTGGATGGGAGACATGTATACTGATTTTCTGCATCTCATGCATTGCATATTTATCATTTTTCATGATTGGTTTATCTTTGTGTCAGTTAGTTGTTTAACTTACTGAGATTTCAAGTGAATCTCACCTTTTTATGGGACCACTATCATTCTATTCAGAATGATAGAAGTTGTGTCAGGAATCGACAAGGACGAGATTGATGGAGTACTGGATTCGCATGATTGAGGAGGATTCGGATCTGGAGAGGAAGCTGGACTTAATTTTAATGTTCATAGCCCAAGTCCTTTATGCTTTAGATTGCATTAAGAGAATGTTATGGCTTTGTATATAAGTCTATACTACTTTAGTATTTCGAACATGATGATTATCTAATGAAGTTGGGATATTTTAGTTATTCTGGCATATTTTTCACCTTAACCTTTTATTTCCGCTGCAATTATTTCATACTTCTAGTTGCATACTAGGATGCATTGCATATTAACTGTCATGAATGGGGGTATGTAACCTTGTGTTGCATGTCCCGACGCTCTAAGTCTCCGTTCTATCCCAACAGGGGATTGGGGGCGTCACACCTAGCATTTCGGGTCGTGATAGAAATGAAAAACTCTAAATGGCTTGGAAATATTTCATGAATAGACTCAATGCATGTAACATGACATTAATAGCATGTAATAGATGACATGAAATTTCATGGCATGTAACCAATAAACATGTACAGTAATAAGTGACATGGCATGACATATTAGAATATTTTATAATAAGCATGGTAAACATGAAAATGTATTATTACCACCACATACTTAAAAATACCGAGACTAAGTTATAAGTTAACTTACAAATATGTAGTGTATATAAAAACTAAAACTTATAGATATACTAAGGTTAGAATATCTCACTTAAACCTCATAAAAATTAAGACTTACTATTTAAGATAAATTTGCAAAGTCACCCTTCTACTTGTGAGAAATTACAAATTTACCCTTAAAAATAAGGATTTTGCAAATGAACTATGAAACTTACTACAATTCATATTCCTCATGTAAATCGCATTCTAAATCGAAATATGAACTCCAAAAAATTTAAAACAATTTACAACTAGGAGAAACACTCATTTGCTGAAACAATCTTGGGCCAAAAACATGATTTTGTTGCTACTTGACCTTCTAACATACAAACATGCTTAAACCAAATTTATCAACTCTAAAAAATTGTGTCCTTGGTCCTAAAATCATGATAATACATTAAAATACACATTTCATAAATACTTCAACTCACTACATCATAGAAAATGCCAAAACATCTAGGTAAGGTAAAATAAATAAATAAATAAATAAAAAACACTCTTGATGTTCTTAAATACTCTCCTAATATGTTCATCATTAAAACTTAAGTGATAGCATGCTTGGAATATCAACCAAAAATTACAAAATATCACTTAGAACAATCGGTTTGCATAAAACCATGAAACCGAGTATAGCATACTGATGAAAAAGAGGAGGAAAGAAGGATGCACATTTGCTAATTTTTTGTTGTTGTCCTGGCCAAATGGGTGGGGGTTGATTTGGGATTATTTGACTTTCCATCTAGTCACTATTTGGGACTAATCATGAGGTGGAGTGATAGTGAAAGCATGGCCGTGTAAGGGGAGGAAGTTTGCTCAAGAAGCTTGGGCCAAAAGGGGGTTTTGATTGGGCCCAAGATGAGCTTAATAGAAGGGGCTCAACTTGGAGTTTCAATGGGGTTTAGTTGGGGTTTCGGCTAGGGTTAAGTCCAAATGTAATTTTTCTTGGTCAAATGTAATTACCAAGATGTAAGGGAGTGGTTAAGGTGTAAGCGTGTGTAATTGAGTAGTTTATTGCATATGGAAGTGATTTAACCAAGTGATAAATCACTATTAGTAGTTTAAGGTTTGGAACCCAATTTAGGGTTTCGACTTCCTCCAAGGATTTAGGCCCGTTTATTTTCGGAGATGAGATGAGATGAGTTGAGATTAAAGTTAAAAAGTTGAATAAAATATTGTTAGAATATATTTTTTAATATTAATTTTGTTTTGGGATTTGAAAAAGTTAAATTATTGATTTTATTTTGTATTAGAAGTTGGGAAAGTTGTAATGATTAGATGAGATGAGATGAGATGAGATGTTTTCTGAAAGCAAACGAGGCCTAAGGGTTTATGTTGGCTTCCAATTATTTGAGATTTCATTAGGGTTGAAACTCTTTTTTAGGTGACCAAATAGTGTTTGGTTGGATGAAATGGTGTTTAGTGTAGGAGACAAGATCACATGGCTTGATTTACACTCTAACACTTGCACATTTGTCCTCCACTTGAACATTTCTCCTAGCAAATGATGACTAGGATTGTGTCATGTTCCAACTAAAAAGTAACTCTAGTAATCCTAAGTGGATTTGGACATTATATATGGCGATTTGACATCTGTTTGAACCAGTTGCCACGTGGCACTCTCTCAATGGGTTACTATTCACCTGAAAAACTTGAAATGTTTTATTGCACCATAAAATCCTAAATATTCTTACTAACGAAGCAATTCCGAAATTCTACTTCTAATTGCCTTAAATTAAATAGCAAGGAAATTCCGTTACCATACTGGATTGGGATCTGACTATACTAATGGACAAAAAGGAAATCCTATGGTGCAATTTGTTTTAGGATTTCACGACATCTCTAAGGTCTAAATTCTTTCGGGTTGTTACTAGTAGCGCTATTTGAAGATCTTTACACTACACATCATCCACATGGTATAATTTGATTTGTAAGATTTAAATTTTTAAATTTATTTTCCATATCAATTATGCCACATGGATGGTGTTAGAATGGAGGGTTATTCTAGTGAAACTCTCTTGTCCACTTTTGAGTGTTTGATAGAGTAAAAATCTCTAGGTTGATGAAGAACAATCAATGTACCACATGAGAGGTAGTAACGACCTTGAGATGTAGATGTGCCTCTTCAACCAGCAGGGGCTGGAGAAGCAACTTAAAGGTGAAGGATGTTTCATGAAGCCTTAAGCATAAAGTTCTTGAGACCCTTAAGCATAAAGTTCTTGAGACCAAGTCACACTTTTGGGTTGTTACCCTTGGCATGATGAAGGTTGTCAATCGTACACTTGGATTCATGAGGGAGACTAGAATGTATGATTAACAAAGATAAAATATGGTTTAAAGTTTACAAAGTTTTCAGAGAAAGGTATAGTGATAAAGTTTTAAAGTTCTATGGTTTCATGTGCAATTCATGTGTGTTTTTGTTAATATCTATCATAGCATGATTTATCATGAGCATTATTTCTAGGGCTAACTTGCTAAGATATTTATAATCTTACGTGGTAGTCCCACTACAATCTTGTCTTGCTCCCCCTTCAAACCCCATGTCCCTTTACTTTAAGGCCTCTTTCTCCCTTTGTAAGGCCTCCATCTTTACGGTCATCTTCTTCAGTCCCTCTTTCATCTCTGTGAACCTCTTCTCCACCCTAGTGTTCACTTCTTCTTTCATTGTGGTTGTTTCCTAGTCATGAATCGTATGAGAATGCATTGTAGTAGGCATTTGGATAACACTTCACAATCCCACATATGGCACCAAATTGTTGATGCAATTTCTTGGTATGCCTACGACGTTCCCTAATGATCTGCAACTAGAAAGGAAGACTTTGAGAGCCTAGTGGGGGATGTATCCGATGCTTAAGTTAGAGAAGAATTATGCTCTTATAATAAATAACTAATGAATCTCTAAATCCATGGTAAATACCTGGTATGCTATTTATAAAGGTTGAGGTGATCTAATATGGAAATACCTCTTCATAGCTATGACTCTTGGTGCCCAATTTGGTGTGTTACATTCTCTAACCTAATTCGGCTATTGATGGCACCTAGCTGGCTCGGACATCTTGCTTGGGCTTATCTCTAGAGATATGTATTTCATCGAGATATGATTAGTCAGGTTTCTATGTGGGTTATGCTCTTCTAGGGTTTATCCTTATGGAATGACCCAATTATCTCACATATATTCTTGAGAAATCTAAAGGTAAATAAATGATCTTTTCACCAAAATGTGACAGACTAATCAAATCATGGGTTTTAATTTATCATAACCATAGAGCTCATGCCTTTTATCTATTAACCCAACTCAACCATTTTACATGGAATCCAAAAATAAAATAAGAAAATATAGCCAAATTATCTCAAGATGGCCAAACTCCCTTTTCTATCGAGGAACCCAAAAGCATTATTTAAAGAGAAACTCTTATAACCGGATGTAGTGTAAACCCTAAAAACACATTCCAATTAGGAGTTGCCACGTCGACCACCCATGAAGAAAACAATGAACCGCACAACAAAAAATCCCACTTTACACAAACCCCCTCTCCTCCTGATTCAAAATCTTTGCAGAAACATAGATCATTCTTTTGTTTCCCATGCGCTCCCTTGGCACCCTCTCTCCCTACTGTGACCCTCTCTCCAAAGTGAGCCATCGTCGTTGCCCACACCCACGACTCTCCAAAGTGGCCAGACCGGCACCCACACTCATGACCCCTTTTCCCTCAATCAATTCAGTCTGTATAACACATTGCGCTTCTCCTTCCTAGCCAAAAATCATAAAAAGGGCAATAGAGCCCTTGCCCCTACTTCTCCAATGGCTTAGATGGAGGATAGTGCGGGATCAACATGGGATTAGCCACGACCTTCGGTGGTCGACAGACTTCAATATGCACTGAGAGGAATCTAAGGAGGAGATGTAGGGCTACTATCTGCCCTAGCAGTCTCTGTAGGGGGCTTCTTCCCCTTTCCCACTGGAGGTGGACTGGGACAATGCTTATGGCCAGAGCGAGCCCTGCCTCATAGGAATGGTATGGTCATCGAAGATGGTATGTCTTAAGGGAGGCAAAAATTGCCTTATGCTATCTTCCCCTAGAAGAGTCTCTGAGGGAACGTCAGATGAGTGATTCTTCACCCACTCCTTGACAATGGCGATATGGTGCAACTCTTTCGAGGATGCCTTCGGCCGAATTTCCTTGTCATCTAGAATAGCCCCCCCCCCCCTCGTATGGCTCGAGTGGGAAACTGGCAACGAGATAATTGTCCAACCAGGAACTCCCATCCACTCACAATGTCATTGGTTTGTGCTTCGCCACATCGGAAGGTATCCTTGCGTTAATGAACCCATCAGCCTGGTCCATGAACTGTCGCATCTTCCGGCTGGCTATGAATTGCATGATGACAAGGAGCAATTGTCCTTAAAATGTCGAATGGAATTTTGTGCTAGGGATGCAAACCAGGCTTGTGCCTTACCCTTCAGGGTTAGGGGGAAAGCTTGACAGGCAACCTTGCTTGGAAACCCGTGCAGGGTCATGTGTGCTCTGAAAACATCTAGGTGCTCCAAAAGATCTTTGGACCCATCATACAAATCTATCTGGGGAACTTTGAACTTTGGCAACAGAGGCACAACCATCGCGTCAGCACTGTAGGGAAATCCAATGCTAGTGAGCATATGGTCGACAAAGGAGGATGTCCCCACTCTCTTAACCATCTTCTGGCACTTATCTCAAACTTCCTGGAGATGCACCACATTTTTTTCTTATCTTCCTCGTCATCCACCATTGCTACTCTGCGTGACTCCTCTTCCTGGCTGTTACTCTACTCAGGGTCTTCTGCTAATTTGTGGGGAGCCTTCTCGTAAAGCCTAATTTTCTTTCTAGTGCGCTTCCACCCTCTCAGTCAATGTCTTCACCAACTCATCCTTCTCTATTAAACATGTGTCCATGGTTCCTGACGAGACTTCTAGGTCTTGGATTGTCTGACAACGAGTCGCTGCCGGCATACGAAGCACACGTTAAGTTGATAGAATACGTGATCCACATACGGTGCCACTGTTTTGGAAGTGTTTCGTACGCACAGCCAGGTCTCCACAGGCAACCAGGGAGTTGGCTCCCTTTCCTGCACAAACACAAATTCAGAGGAGGCTCAAGGGTTGTTTGGGAACCCTCCGATGCCTAAGTCAGTTTTCTTTAATGGTGTTGTCAATGGAATGTTTGCTTGAGTCTGAATGTACCTTATGGTTAGCTTTTGTACGTGGTGCAAGTAGAGCAACTTGCACGTGTTGTCAGGGGCTAGTCCCATCTCTTTCGTACTCTAGCTGCTCGAAGCATTTAAGGCGACGTGGCATATTGGAGAAAAGTAATTAATGTGGCATGGGTTCCTGACTTTCACTACGGGGATTTCTCGGCCAGTGCCAGTGCCAGTGCCAACGACACCCACTTTTCTCCCCTCAAGATGTGGGTTGTAGTTGCTTCTCCCGTATACCTTCCAGCAGCCGCAACTTTATGGCTGACACTTTGGCGACCTCTTGGCCAGTTGTAGGCAATGCCCATTTTTTCCCTCAAGGCGAGAATGGCGGTTACTTCTCCCATACGCCTTCTAGCGGCCGCAACTCAAGAGTGTCTAAGGTGTCTGACAGGTTTGTGCGTGTCATGCCTTGTTAGCTTTGTTGGTATGTTATCAATTTGCCATGCCAGTTTCCCTCAATCTCCGTTTCTACTATGTCGCGGGTCTTTTGGTCGGGTCACATGGGGTGGGTCTCTTATGACCCGTTGGGTTCGGCTTGTTGTGCTGGGAGTTTTTCTTCCTTCAAGAATCTATCATCTAATGCTATATTATAGAATGATAAGAAAATGATAAATAATAAAATAGATGGTGAATAGATTTTTTTTAGATATACTTTTTCGTTTCTGTATTTGTTTAAATTACTCCACAGTTCGTATTTATTGTTTATGTGTTAAACGTATCTGTCGTATGATATATTTGTGACACGTAAAGGACTGCATGTGCTTCAGAAGGTTCCTTTTGTCTTCTATAAGCTTACCCTTTTGACTTTTCTCTCTCCCCGCGAATTTCTTAGCCGCTCAAACAACATCTCACTTCCATTTATTGACTCATTTTAGCCTGAGAAGCCATCTAAGAACTCTCCTCTCCCAACCTTAATTGCGGGCTTTCTCTATTTCTCTCCACCCTAATTATGTTTATCCGAAAGCAAGCGGCGACCACCGCATGGTCGGAGAGATCAGAGAAATACTGCAGAAACAAAGAAGCTCCATGGCCCATCATGTTCCTCAATATTCCCGACAAGTTGAGCCGACGTCTCAATATCTTCTTACTATTTGTCTTTCTCTTAGCTTGGTTTTCTGTGCTCCTCCTTTGGTTCCCGACCACGAACACTACTACTCCCCAACCAAACCATATGAATGACACAAAATCATTAGCCCCCATTCCTATGTGCGACGGCAGGGTGTCGGTGTACGTGTATTCATTGCCGCCCGAGTTTAACGTTGGCCTTCTCGACGACTGCCACCATCTGAACGTGTACACCGACATGTGCCCCCACGTCGCAAACTGTGGCCTCGGCCAGCTTCTTTCCGGCATGGGCTCCGGCGCCTCATGGTTTGCCACCCACCAGTTTATCGCCGAGATGATCTTCCACGCACGCCTGGAGAATCACCCGTGTCGCACCTGGGATCCTAGCCGTGCCGACTTGTTCTACATTCCATTCTACGGTGGCCTCCACGCTTCAAGCAAGTTCCGGGATCCAGATCTGAAAGCACGGGACTCCTTGGCCGTCAAATTGGCGGAGTTTCTTCAAGCTCAGCCGTGGTGGCTAAAGCACCACGGGAAGGACCACTTCTTGGCCTTAGGGAGGACTGCCTGGGATTTCATGAGGTCGGAAGAGGATCCTGACTTTGGAGCAAACAGCCTCCTGATCCTGCCACCTGTCCAAAACATGTCGGTGCTGACCGTAGAGAGACATCCTTGGAAGGGTTCAAACCAACACGGTATTCCCTACCCATCTTATTTCCACCCGTCCACGGCGAACGAGATGCTGACGTGGCAAAACAAGATGAGGCAGTCCGTGCGTCCCCACCTGTGGTCCTTCGTTGGGGCCCCACGGAAAGGTCTGGAGAAGGCCGCAATAAGGGACAAGATCCTAGCACAATGCGCCGGGTCGACTCGGTGCAAGCTAGTGAGATGCGGGAGCGCAGAGAGCAAGTGCCACGAGCCGAGCGAAGTGCTGGGCGTGATGGCAACGTCTCGCTTTTGCCTGCAGGCCCCCGGTGACTCGTTCACACGGCGGTCGACATTCGACTCGGTTCTTGCAGGCTGTATACCGGTCTTCTTTTCGCCCCACACGGCATACACTCAGTACGCATGGTTCTTGCCGGAAGATCCAGACGCGTACTCGGTGTACATAGATGAGAAAGGGAACGGAAGCCAGAGAATAGAGGAGGAGCTGTTGAAGATTCCGAGAGAGAGAGTTGAAAGAATGCGTGATAGGCTGATAGAAATGATCCCCAGACTAACGTATGCACACCCAAATGCAAGTGGTTTTGGGTTCAGAGATGCTGTTGACGTTGCTCTCGCTGCGTTGTCCAAACACGTGTTGACGAAGACTTCGTGATGAGTGGGAAGCAAAAAAGACTCCAACCACTCTGTTGGACTTCGTGGGCAGGCAAGAAGTCTGTCCTCTACACATAATTATAAAAGAGTATTCGTGTGTGATATTACATGATGTGGTTAAAAAGTTTGCAATTATTTTATTTGATGATTGATGCGGATGATCTGCAATTGTGTCTTTCTGTGTGTCGTATTGTCCGGATGGGGGTACTAAGACATGAAGCAAATTTAGATGCTCAATTTTTGGGACTTTTGTACATTAATCATTAATGTCTCTACCGACCGGGAATCAAGTTTATTTCTTTTAGAGCCTCCTCCAATCATTATCCAATATGTATCAGCCTAGCTAGTCTAAATTATCAATTTTGATAATAACTTTAAGGGAGATGTGAGGATTGGGTGTGAGAACCCCGCTAATACAGGGGGACAGACGATCAATGGAGTTGGGAGGAAAAAAAAAATGATAAATACTCTATTAATATCACTATAAGAAAAAAGACTTTTTATGGCAAAAATTATTTTCAGCGACTAGTATTTTGTTATAATAAGTCAATAGTTACTATTGCAACACTTCATCTCTAGCGAGTGGTTGAATCCTCGCAAAAAACCTACATTTTTCAACGAAAATTACTCGCCGCAAATAAAATTTCCAAAAAAGATATTTTTGTGGCTAATTTCATTTACGGTGATTATAATTTTGCTGCAAAAATCTTAAAATTTCCGTCCATTTATTTCGGCAAACAATAAGTTGAGGCTAAAAGCCACCTTTTGCGGTGATTAAAAATCACTGCAAATAAAATCAACGTAAAAACCTTGAAATCAAGATGCCTTTTGCGGCGATTTAAGATGCCAGTACTTTTATTAGTTACATTTTCATTTGCGGCGAAGTTAAATAGTCGGAAAATGTCACGACATAAGACCTAATCAACCTTTTCCCTTTTATCTTCCCCAACTGGCCAATACTATCTCCTTCTCTAGGAATTTTCTCCCGCTTCTTTTGTAATAGCTCACTAGAAATTTAATGTTGCAATTTCTAAAGGTTTTGGGAATCCCGTGAAAACTTTATAAGTTTTCACAAATCGATCAATCACGTAACTTTTAGTCTAATAGCATAGTCAGTGTTACCACTCACATTGGTGCCATAAGCGCGATTTTATTTATTTGAAGTAATTGAAAGTGTTAGAATGTGATATGATCTGCGCCATTAGACTCAGTTGATGATTTAAGGTTTTATGGCGCAATAATTTCATTTTTAGTTTTTGGACAAAATGCTTGTTCGAAAATACATTTTATTTATTTTGGGGCACTTCGGAGTTCAATTTCGATAAAAAAAAAAGAATTGCACAATTAGGTTAGTGTGTATGTTAGGAATTTTACAGTACAAAATTTATTTTCACTTTTTTTGAAGTGAATAGTAGCACCAAGTGTAGTGTTTTTAGAATCACAATGTGAAATGTCCAAATTAGGTTAGAAAAGTTTTATTTGGACACTTGAAAAAATCTTAGCCACACTTGGTGAATAATTTTGGACACTTGGCACCAAGAGGAACCATGAAATGGATTGTCAAGGAAATCCAGGTGTGAGATCATGCCACCTAAGCAAAACCATATTCCATCCAACCATCCAAGTTGTGCCAAACCAAAGAGGATTTCAACCCTAGTGAAATACTAAATGGTTGGAATCCAATTGAAACCCAAGATCTTGGTTGAAACCATAATCCTAAACAGTTTCCCCAAACCCTAAAGTTGGCCTCCAAACCATATTTGATCTGATTTCTGGCATTGTGTTTAATCAGTTGATTAAATCACTTCCACATGCTATTAATTTCTCAAATTCATGTTATGATATCATTTTCCAACCCTTTAAACCTTGATAATTTGATTGGGTCAAGAAAAATTAGATTTTGGCTTAATAGCATTCTAAACCCTAACCAAACTCTCTTTAAATCCCAAAAATGAAGCCCACTTGTTTAAGGCCCACGAATTTTGGTCACTTTGGAAAAGCTTTTTGAAGAAGTTTCCACCCACTCAAGGCTGACTATCCACTGCTCATGCAGTCCCAAATTTGTGCATGATGTGAAGGCCAAAGGCCACCTCATCATCACCCTTCTCTTGGAAGTTTCATTGGCTGAAAAACCACCCCCTATTTGCACATTTTTCTGACCTAATCACTATCCATCATGGCATCAGTCAAGTCCATATTTCCCTTTTCAGAAGTGTATTAGAGGTGCAAGTCATCCATTCACTCACTTCAACCTTTTTCATTTCCGTTCTGAGATAGAACACTTTGGCGTTGGCTTAGCCAAATGCCTTTTCATCTTCAAATTTAGCTAATAACATCCACATTTGCCCTACATTGAATCAGTCAAACTGATTTCATCTAAAATATGAGATACAATAATTCTATCATTCTTCTCAAATATGAAATGTACTATACCAAGTCTAAATATATTTTTTATTATATTTTGGCACCCTTCCCCCGGCTCTTCTTCTTCCCTCTTTCTCTTATTCTTCCCTCTTTCTCATATGTTATTTTGTTATTTTTGAGATTATTATATTATAGATATGAGATTTTTATTTACATATGGGATTTTACCATCTATGTACATATGAGATTATTATATTATAGATTGTTGGATTGTGAAAATAAAAATGAATATGATTGTTGGAGGTTATTGAACATTATGAAAATAAAATAAAAAAGTAATTAAAAAATAATAACTAATTAAAGAAATATAAATAATAAAAAATAATAATATTTTATTATTATACAGAATGTGATGGCTAATTCAATGTAGATTTTAAATGTCAAGTGATTAGTTAAAAGTTAAAAAGTTACATATTCTTCAAATTTTAAAAATTGGGATGACCAATCCAATGCCAATGCTCTTAGAAACTCTCTCGGACAATTTTTTGAGCCTTTTTGCATGCTGTGTTTCGAATCCATTTAAATATTTTTACACAATGATTCTTTAATAAAAGTTGTCCATCTTTGAGTCTAGGTTCCGTGAGTACCTTTTTTGTTTGATTGCATGGTCATTTGTTCGGTCAAAATTTATTTTAACCATGTAAAGGTCAATTTGGGCGATAAACTGGATAATGTGTTGTATTTTGGAGTTTTTGACCAAGTTAATGGACAGATCTTGGTCCAAAATTTTTATGGAATGTTCTCAACATGTTTATTGGAATTTTGGTTGGAGATCAATTGCATGATAAAAGCTTTCGATGAAATATTTCTTAGATCTAGAAACATTGAAACTGGAAGGAGAAAAATAGGTTTTGTTTTAAGAAAGTTCGGATATTTTGTTGTCTATTCTTATTCCAATGACTTTGATAAATTTATTTGATGACCATAAGCCTTTTATCTACATGTTAGAATGTTAGTTTGAAGATTTTTTGTGTTAGTTGCAAAGATATGTGTGAAGGGATTTTCCTCACAAGGCCCAAAATGCCCTATCAAGCCTGGCCTAGAGCAGAAAGCTATGAACCCAGCCCACTAGGAGGCTCCTCTGTACATAACCTGGAGGAGGGATGGTGCTGTAGAGGATGAGACTCGACAATTTGAGGACCCCTCGAGTAATGCCCTGTCTTTGAGTGCCCGCCCACACAGCAGACGTGGTTTATGGAGAACCATTGATCTACTAACAAAAAAGGGATGAAAGGGCTAGAAGGAAAACAGACTAAGAGGAGAAGGTTGGAGAACCACACCGCATTAATGGTTCCGCCACTCAGACAACATGCCACATTAGTGACGTCACCGCAGAACCACTCTGCATTTAAAGATTCTGACAAAAGGAACAGTACAGTGAACACAGGCTTCTTGAAAGCAGGCACGATCTGCTCCTCAGACTGGTAGTATAAATAGCAGGTCTCAGGTACAAGAATGCTCTCTCTGATCCCTAGACTTTCTTACTTATTTACTACACTCCAAAAATATTTACTAACTTTTGCATCGTAGGTCACCTGGCCTCGAGGCCGCCCTCTCAAAGCCGCAGTATTTTTTATGTTGTGCAGGGCTCGCTTTGAAGACCTGAGTTGTCGAAGATTGGCCCAAAGACATGCAAAATACAACGTTAACTGTGGTGCCATTTGTGGGATTGTAATAGATCTTGCGTGTCCTTCTCATGCCTGCGACAACCCATTCTGAATAACTCAGGAGAAATATGGGAGACGCCATGGAAGCAAGGTTGAAAACCATGGAGGAGGGGGTGACAAAACTAACTAGCGAAGTGGAGACACTTTGCAAAGAGAACGTGGAACTCAAAAAACCCCAATGAGAGCAAGATTGTGGCTCCCTCGACCCCCACGTGTTATTTTAGTGGAGTTCGTGACACCGAAATGATGACCACACAGATCATGCACCCCAATGACAAGTGCTCAAAGTTTGTACAACATGCAATAAGTATACAATATAATAATCGTAGCAGAATAAGAGACATTTCTATTAAGTACCAGAAAGTTTAAAACCTTACAAGTCACAAATTATATCCTCCAAGAGGATTATACAGTCATCTGATAAGTAATTAAAATAAAAGAAGACAACATAACATAAGGGGAAACAAATCCCATATTGCAAAAGCGACCATATCAGCAAGTCATGCCTCTGGCGGAGCCGGTCCTTCAGGCTCATAATCAATCTCTGCGTCAAAGTCTACGATTCCATAAGATAAAATCGTAGGTTAAAACACCACAATGAGATTATAACATCTCAACAAGTAATTAACCAAACAAACATCCAATTGATTTAAAAGACATTAATACAACCAACACATCCACATATTGTCAAACATGAACGAACAAATCCTTTTTTTCCCAAAAAAACACATTTAATCACTCACGCCAAAAATCCCATTTGGCCCAAACATAACCATTATTTTATTATGCATGCACCACGGTCTCCCTTATGGACCATCCGCACACCTTGCTCTCATCATCACACCTTGCCCAGTTCCCGTCGCGTACATGGCCAAACATCCTCTAACCCCGCAAGCAAGAGGCCACGAAATTTGGTACCAGAGCATTATCGTATCGTCCGTTCCCGTCGTCGCCTGGTGACAACTCAGAGGACGTCACGTCAGTCTGTTACACTCCTGAGTGACCAGAGGAGCTCCACCGAGATAATGTCTCGTCTCGGCCTTGGGTCGTGATATACATCCACCCACATATTTATAATACAAATAGTCCCAATTTCTAAATAGACAACATGATTTCATAGCACAATTATTTATAAAATGATAAATATGCATGATAAACAGATACTAAATGACATAGTAAATAATATCGTAATAAATATAAATACACAATTTCACAACCAACTACACTCGCAATCCCATCCACCAATCCGTCCCAAAGCCCAAAATCAACTACATGTTAGTCCCAACACTTCAGCTGCTCAAGGCCCATCTCAAACCAATAGACTGCAAATAATGTCAATTATAATAACGCTATTCTAAACCTCATGGGTCTAGTTGGAAAATTACTTACAACGTAGTCGGAAAATTTCTAGAAGATCGCGCTTGTGGAGGTGTTGCCCAAGGTGGCAATATAGTGGCGGTGGACGGTAGAGCTCATGGCGGCACACGGTGGAGCAGTGCCCAAAAGAGCTCCTAACTCACAGGTTGGGCTATTTTAAGGGTTGTGATAAATGGGTGGGTCTTGGGGATGGTCGCACAACCACGGGAACGTGACTACGTACGGTGGTTCGTGGTGTTGCATAACGGCGCACACGGCAAAAGCCCTTAAAGGCTACAGAAAAAAGATAAAAAAGAGATGAAAATAGCTTATACTAGAGAAGGAAGGAGATTAATTTGAGGGAAACTGTGGCCTATTTATAGGCCAAAATGGAGGTTTGGTTTGAAGATGAATATTTCAGCTCACATGCAATGGAGAAGATGTGTGGTGGTGTATGTTGTGTGGTGTAGTGGCGGGTTGACAACAGTTGAGGGAAGCACTGCCAATCGACATGGGGACAATATGAAAGCTCGAGGTGGAAGGTGGTGGTGGCCGGTGATGAGAAAAAGGTGAAAACATGGCCATTGTTGATTGGTGGAAGCAGTAGCGTTGGCAATAGGTGGAGGAGGAAGAACCTAAAAGAAAGAAGAAGAAAAGAAGAAGAAGAAGGAAGAAGGTGATGTATGGCGCCAAGTGAAAGAGATGAAGCCCAAGTGCTTTGCCAAAAATGGTGTCATTCCAGATAGGGGGAAGGGGCTGGGTTTCAACTCACACGGCTAGCTCTTCACTTCACATGGGCTGGGCCCGATTTCACACCCCTTCGGCCCAAATAAAAAACAACTACCAAAAAACACTACACTTAATTCAACACACAAAAAAGCCCAACCAAAAATAAATTACAAAGTAAAAATAAATTAAAATAAAATAACACCACTAAATGAAATAATAAATAAATAAAATACATAAAACTAGGGATTTCATGAAGATGGCAGGGTGGGATCTAGCGACACTGAGCACATAGGATCCCGAAACACACAAGCGGGACCTAACAAGGGAGAAGAGCAGAAAAACATGCAGGATGAGCTCCGCAGCCTCAAAGGAAAGTACGAGGAAATAGCAAGAAAAGTGGGTACGTCGTCAACGATAGACCAGTTGCGCACATGCACGGGTCTACCCTATACTGAAGAAGTAATGGCGGTTCCTTTGCCACCAAAGTTTTGAGTCCTCGCCATGGAGATGTATGATGGAAGAAGCACAGGTGTATCCTATACTGAAGAAGTAAAAGCGGTTCCTTTGCCACGAAAGTGTAGTCCCCGCAATGGAGATGTATGACGGAGTAAGGGACCCTCTCGAGTACCTAAAAACTTTCAGGGCTCACATGATGCTGCATGGCTTCCCCAACGAAATAGATTGCAGGGCGTTTCCATTGACCTTGAAGGGGTCAACACGTGTATGGTTTGGGTCACTAGCACTTAAATTGGTAGACAGCTTCGGCAAACTAGCCAGGCTGCATACCTCCTCACTATCAAACAAAATGAGGATGAAATCCTGAAGTCCTAGGCCCCGTTCAACAAAGAGCACATGACCACCGATGACCAAGACGAGAAGACAACCTTGGCAGGCCCTTCTGGGAGGTGTCTGGCAGTGTTCCCAGTTTTTGGTTGAGCTAGCCAGACAGACTCGCGCGACATTACGAGAATTCATAGACTAGGCCGACAACTTCATCAACGAGGAAGACACTCTCTGGGCATTGACAGAGCCTGAAGGAAGGAAATAGAGATCTCGAGAAGGAAAGAGAAGGCCCCAACCAAGGCCAAGCCTCACGAGAAAGGGGAGAAGGGCTCCTAGGAGAAGTGATGGTAGGAAGTCCTAGAAAAAGAACTCGGACCACGGAACGACTGGCCCACATTCACCATTCAAAAGGAGGATGACCTGGTAACAATGCACCGCTACTGCACGTACCATCGGTCCACCTCACACAACACCAAAGACTGCTTCTCCTTAGGAGGAAGGAAGGAATATGAGGAATAGTAGAGGTGCCACCGATCCTCGGCCAGAAGACAAGAGCAAGAGAGAATGAGAAGATCGAGGGAAAAGAGTCGGGACCGAGGTGACCAACACAGATAGCTGAACAACCCTCAACAACTGGCGATAAGGTGGCCACCGCCAGGTCACCCCCATTCGCCACCAAGGTAGTAGCCCCTTGGGGAAATTTGAACCATAGCTAGGGGGTTCGTGAGTGGGGGCATCAACTCGTCGAGTAGGAAAGTACATGCCAGGCAGGCCCGATACTACGAGGTATACTCAGTTGAGTATCATCCCGCCAAACAAAGAAGGGGTGACCATTAATCTAGTTCACAGAGGCCAATGAAGAAGGGGTTCTATACCCCAATGATGACGCCATAATGGTCACATTGCTCGTTGCCAACTTCACCGCAGGCAGAATCCTCATTGACAACAGGACCTCGATAGACATCTTGTTATGGGAAGCCTTCGTCAAGATGGATATTGAGGCCTCCCGGCTACTACCCTATCCCATGCCCTTAAAATGTTTCTCCGGAAGCATTATCTAGTTGGTGGGAACTATCACACTTAGAGTCTTGGTGGGAAGTAGCCCCTGCACGGCCTCGGTTATGGTCGACTTCGTGGTGGTAAAAACTCTGTCGGCATACAACGCCATCAACAGGAGGCCCACCCTCAATAGCTTTAAGGCCGTCACGTCAACCAACTACCTCAAAATGAAGTTCTCAAGTCTCCAGTGAGTGGGGGAAGTCCGAGGAGAGCAGGTATCAACTAGGGAATGCTAAGTCCAGAAGCTGAAACAAAAAGATGAAAGGCCAGCCTTGGACTGCACCAACAGAACAAAATAGGCCGGACACCACAGAAGAAACTGCGGTAGGCCTCTATCTACAACTCGCCCTGCCAGTTTCAAGGGGAGAAGGGATGGTGCATTGGTTCAGAGAGAAGGATGGACGATGACCTCCCTAGATTGGGATTCCGTGTCCCTTAATTATGTAACATCTCTTCACCAAACTTGTACTTTCTTTTTTATTTAATAAAAACAACACCTTTCAGGAATATGCAAAACATCTGCTCCACGATTTCATAATACCAATAAGGCGCCAACAATAAAATGCGCGGCTAACGAAATTTATGGCAACAAGGTCATCAATAGATTACCTCTCCGCGGGGCACCATAGGGAAAGGTAGGCCTAAGGGTTAACATATCCCTCCATGGGCGAGTGTGGGTCAGCCTTTGGTGGCCCGAAAATGAAAATTTACCTTCCTTGTGGATGTCAATAGGCAGGTGTGGGTCCAGTCACAAACTGATTGAAAACTTACTTCCACACATAATACTATAGGGAAAGGTGGTCTTATCCCTCTTGTGGGGGAGAGTGGGATCGGCCTCATGGTCCCCCAAATAAACTACCCCGACTTCCGCTGCAACGAAGAGTGGGATTAGCACCAGCCTGACTCAACACTTACCTTTCCTATGATATCAATGAACGGGAGCGGATCCAACAACAGACTACCCGAACAACTTGCCTCCCTGCGGGACTCAACAGGGAAAGGCAGGCCTTATCCCTCCTACAAAGGAGAGTTGGTCTTGTCTTCAACGCGACCCAAGGAACTTACCCCGTCTCCTATCACGGTGAAGAGCGGTGAGCCAATTGCTGTCTGAACTTACCTCCCTACGGGATACCATAAGGAAGGGTAGGCCTTAAGGTTGTCTTATCCCTCCCGCAACGGAGTGCAGGTTAGTCTTAACCTCCCTGTAGAATGTGAGGGAAAAGGTCGGCCCAAGGGTGGCCTTATCCCCCCACGGAGGAGAGGGGGCTTTGCCCTTACGGCAACTCAAAAACTTACCCCGACCTCCACTATGTGTGAATAGTGGGTCTAGCACCAACCTGGCTCAAAATGTTACCTTTCCTTGTAATATTAACGAGCGGGAGCAGGTCCAGTAGAGGAGAGCAGATCTTGCCCTCAGGGCAGCTCGAAGAACTTACCCCGACTCCTATCATAGTGAGAGAGCAGAATGCCCCAATGGCAGCCAGAAGAAGTTACATCCTTGGAGAACCAAAAGGGGCTAGCTAATTTGAGATAGCCTGAACTCTCCCCAATAGAGTGCGGGTTTTAGTCTTACAACTACCTGAAGTAAGAAAAATCTCCAGGAAGGAAGCAAAGTCCCACAAAAAGGCCACGCAAGCATCAACAAGCAAGAAATCGAGCGAGGTTACAAACTCTCCAAATACCAAGGTGAAAGATACAAGCAAGACCTACAACGGCATACAGTGGAAGGAAATAAGCATGGAATGATGCAAAAAAGAAAAAAGAAAAAAAAAAGGAAATGCAGCGAGGAAAATACGAAAACCATACAATTGGATACACAAAATCATTTTTATTAATCGTGCAGGATTACAAGGAACAAATTACATCATGAAGTCGCAAAGCTACAAGGAAAAAATTACATCATGAAGTCTCAAAGCTACAAGAAAAAAATTACATTCTAAGACCGCATAAAGCCGCAGGACTACAAGGAGAAAGTTACACCGCGAAGCTTATATATCCCGTAAAACAAGTTCCAGTGCTTGACTCTAGACTGTGAAACGACCAGGGATAATCTAAAATATCCAAAAGACCTCACCGTTCTTAGACCCAAGGAAACCAAAAGGCCTAAAAATTGTTGGCCATATTTCTGGGTGAGACAAATGAGTTTAGGGTCTACAACTATGTGTGTTTTGGATAGCGACCGCCACCATGACACCACAGCAATGAAAGTCCTTCTCCATTGCTACCAAGCAGGCAGCGAGTTCGGTGCGGGCAGTGAGTTGGGAGAAGAGTTTTGAAGTCGAGCCCCGTAAGCAAAGGGGCGAGAACAAGTGATGCACAATAAACAAAAGGGTAAGAACAAGAACAAGGGGTCCAGAACCCCAGCAATGAAGGATTGGCGGCACCACTCTCCAATGCTTAGACAGCCATAGCCAGCAGCGGCCTGGTGCCACCAGAGGACTTGTCACCCACTAGGGTGTAAAGGTTTCATCAGAACCATGAAAGAAAGAAGAAAAGCAAAGGAAAACAAAGGAACTGGGAACTCGAGCGATAAAGCAAGGGTCACTGAATAAAAGAGAAAGGGAGAAATGAGTATAATGGATTTTCTAACTTGGAGAAGGGTCCTTATATAGGCTGGGTTGATGCCTAGCCCACCAAGGTGTCATAACTCTACAAATCAGCATAAGTCACCACGTGTCCCCCCCCCCCCCCCCCCCCCCCCCCCCCCCCCCCCAGAGAACCAGAATCCCTGATTATCGCAACCGTTGCAGAGCATATCTACTGATACAATGTGCATAGTTAATGCCAGTAAGGAATGGAGCCATGGTGTAGAAATCAAAGGGAAGCCATTTAATGCGAAAACGTAATTGGCACTGTGTCACCACGTATGCAAAATATGAACGGTCACTCAGCATGCGTCTAGGCAAGGCATAAGGTCAAAGAAAATAAGAAGAATTATTCCTGGACTCTTCCACCAACGAAATCTCCATCAGCGGAATCTCCATCAACATAATCTTCAACAACGAAATCTCCATTCAAGGAATCTTCACCAACAGAAACTAACACTCTAACTATGCAAGAAAAAACAAACGAAAAGAAAAGAAAAAGGAAAAAAAACCAAGTAAGCCAGTAAGGTTGGCCAAGAAACTTCAAAGGCTAAGCAGCTAGCTGGATCGAAAAGGTTAAACTGGATGATAGGGGGTAGCCCGGGAAACTTCAAAGGCATGGCTGGATACGATCGCCCGAATAGCGATTAAAAGTATGGTCATACTCCAAGGACAACTATCCATAGAGGATAAGCAAGTACAACATGATTGGCCAGCAAGTTAGGTGGGAGCTCTACGGACCCATTTACCATGGTCCCTTAGGCTGGTCGCACAAAAACAAAAGAAAAAAGGAAAATGAGGTAAAGACGAGACATGACAAACAAGATGTGTACATTAGTCAATGTGTATATATATACAAACCATTGAGTAACAAAATGCAGATACATGTGTAAAAAAAAAAAAGGATATGACGAAACAAATAAAATCTTTTAAGTCTTAGCACCAAAAGCATTGGTCTCAGCGGCAACAGGAGAAGGGTTGGCCAGCTCAGTGGCAGTGGGAACAAGGTCGATCGGCCATTTCCACTAATGCCAGCACAGGTAAGGCGGGACCAGGGAAAGCATTCAGCATCTCTTTCTTTCCCAGTTCACGGTTGGTTTCAAATGATACCTCATCGGTGGGAATTTGGGCAAGAGCGAGCTGTTGAAGGTACTTGGTGAAAGATCTTGAACGCAGCTCTGAACTCCCTAGAAGGAATGCCCTCATTGATCTGCGACCTTCAACTACCCCGCGTCCCCACGCCTCATCGCAAAGCTTCGGGAACCACTTTAGCTGCCCTTGTAAGAAGATAGTGGTGCCCTGAAGACTTTAGTTCAGCTGCTCCAACCGTTCCCTCTCCTCCCGCACTTGGGATAAGTCGCCTTAGAGACTTTGGTTTCATTGCTCCAACCAATCCCTCTCCACTCGCGCCCGAGATAAGTCGCCTTGTAGACTTTGATTAAGCCACTCTAGTTGGGTCCTCTCCTCTTCCCACTTCTTCTTTCTTTTCCTCTGATAATGCTCCAGCTTCTTCACTCTCTTGTGCTCACCCAATAGGTCGAGTCTCATCCTCTCGAGTTCGTTCTTCAACAGTTCCCTCTCCTCCAAGCTCTCTTGAATGGTGGCCTTCTGATCATCCACGATGGAGGCTGCAAGTTGAAAGGTGCCCTGGCAATATAAAGAAAAGAATAAGAAAAAGGAAAAGAGAAGAAAGTAAAAGGCAGGAAAGAAGTGGTCGAACCTCGTGAAAAAAGCCCGATAAGTACTCAACAACCCAACCAATGGCATCCTCTCGGCTCCCTCCAGGTCTAGCTGAAACAGAGAAAGAAGGGCCTCCACAAGGCTTGCAAACTCAGGCAATCCTGCAAGGACTTTAGCGGGAGTAGGTGGGTCTCTACTCAAAAGCCCTGGACGGGGGCTGATCATAGCATCCGGAAGAAAGTCGTCCCCTGCAGGACGCTTAGCCTGGGCGAGTGGTTCATCACTCGGACTCTCACCAGCTGCATCACTTACGAAGCTACCACCTTAAGAGAACTCCAGCTGGATGGGTGGGTCGATGATTGGACTCCCCGGACCATAATCGGCCGAAATATGTTGAAAGGGACTCCCCCTTTCTGGGAATGCAGCTTGGACAGAATAATCTACTGCCGGATTCTTTAAAACCCCGAGGATGGCAATGTTTGGAGGGGACTTACTTCCTATACGATCTCCTGCCTCCACATGATTGCTAGAAGTAACCTCCACCCCTTCCTTAGCTACCTTAAGAGAATGACTCCTACCTACAGAGCAGGACGAAGAAGGAGGGGCGATCCGTGAGGAAGAATGTTGTCCCTCATCAGGGGTGGTAGATTCAAAAATGCTTTGAAAGAGGGAGTCCATCCCAACCTCACCATCGGACGCCACAACAGTGACCACTAGTAGTGGCATAATAGTGGCATAGTTGGAAAATTGCTCACCAGCTCGCCCGCCACAACCGGGGAGAGGCATAACCTCAGCCTGAACACTTTCCTGACTAGCTTTCTTCCCCTTATCCGGCAAAGGAAGGTCTGAGGATCGTTTTCGAAATGGATCGACTTGGGGGCATGTAACAACTGGCCTTTCATCAGAAGGAAGGTGTCCAAAGGGAGGCAAAGAGCTCTTCCGACTCTCCTTAGAAAGATGAACCTCAGAAAAAACACTGTTGGGTGGTTTTGCACCCATTCTCGTACGATTTCAAGACGCTTCGCTTCATAAGCAGTGGCTGTCGGAGACACAACCTTAACTTCTGGAATTTTTCCCTAGTCTATCTATATGGAGAACTCTCGATGATTTACCTGGCCCACCAAAAACTCCCATCCGCAGCCAGATACAAAGAAAAACTTGGGAGACTAATCTTTCACCTTGTGGAATCGGGATCAACTAGGACAGAAATAAAGCATTGGGTCGAACTCTTCTTTGGTGTCAAGGTAATAGCTATGAATAGTCATCGACTCCCGGGAAAGGGTAGAAGAATGGGACCTATTATGGGACATACAATGCATTACAAACGTATGATCATTACGCTTCAACCGGGTTATTCTATTCCACCTCTTAGAAAGAAAAGAACTTAAATCAAAATACTTAATAGCATGGCGATACATTTATACAAAACTTCTACCCCGAGCACACGCAATGGAGCCGTAGACAGTCAAGTGAAATCCAATCCACGAAATAATTTGATCTATGGATAGCATCATTGTGGTAAAGGTCGTAATTCCAGAGGAATCATTACCGCAGGGCATAGAGGGGGAGGTCATAAGCGTCTATACCGTAAAATCGATTTTCGACGGAATGAAAAAGACATATATGGTAGAATGGTAACCATAGAATACGACCCTAATCGAAATGCATACATTTGTCTCATACACTATGGGGATGGTGAGAAAAGATATATTTTACATCCCAGAGGGGCTATAATTGGAGATACCATTGTTTCTGGTACAGAAGTTCCTATAAAAATGGGAAATGCCCTACCTTTGAGTGCGGTTTGAACTATTGATTTACGTAATTGGAAGTAACCAATTAGGTTTACAACGAAACCTAGAAATCGATCACTGATCCAATTTGAGTACCTCTATAGGATAGACCTCAACAGAAAACTGAAGAGGAACGGCAGCAAGTGATTGAGTTCAGTAGTTCCTCATATAAAATTATTGATCTTTCGACCATCTTTCAATTGTTAATACGATATATAAGAACCGCTACTACAAATAGTACTACACCCTTGATCGTGAAATATCGATTGCTTGTTGAACCCTGTGAATTGCGTGAAAGTAAGATACTCAAAATTTGGGAGTCCAAGAGTTTTATAAAACGTTCTAGACATATAAAAATATACAAAATATAGAAAAAAAGTAATTCCATTGATATAAAATAAAGTAAGAAGGGCTCGAAAGAAATATCTCCAATCCACTATTCCAATGAATATAAAATGAATATAAATTCATATTAATATATATATAATTACCTAAATAAAATAATAAAATAATATATATTTTATAAGTAAGGCCTCTGCCCTTCCATCCCTTGGATAGATAGAGAGGGAGGGCAGGGCAGAGGCCTTTGGTATCCCCTCCAGTCAAGAATTGGCTGATTTCCCCTCTTTTGCAATCAGTTTCGCTATAGCACCTGCTGCTCTAGCTAATTGTCCACCCTTTCCAAGTGTGATTTCTATGTTATGTATTCCAGGGTGACTAGAGCATGGGATGCCTTAAACCTATATACATTCCCCTTTTGGTGTAGCACCCTGTGAGCAAGAAGAAACTCGCGGCTAGTAAGGTCCGGTCATCCAAAAAGGATTCCAACAAAGCCTGCCACCAGATAATGCTGCAACAAATCAAAAATCTCTAGGCGTTTGGATGCAATTGGGAAATGGCCAAGCCGTAGTAGTCCAGTAGGTCACGGATAGGGCGAGGGAACCATAATCTTAAGTCGCATGAAACATGGAAGGGTATAGGGCTACCTTACTAGAATGGCCCTCTACATTGACAATGCCCTCGCTGGGGCTAGGAACTTCGAAGGAAACAGACTCTGGTACTTGGAAGGTAAGGGCTAAGGAGCCTAGCGTTGATTTGTTAAGAGTCGAGTGCCATCTGCTCCATAAAAACAATGACCCAGTGTCAGCAGAGCTCCCGTCGGACATGTTAGGTTGAACAGATTTTTCAGAGCCATCACTACCAAAGCACAAAGTAGCAAAGAACACTGGTTGAAGAAAAGAAAAATCAAGAGAACTAGAATGGCTGGACAATCACAGTGTAGTGGGCAGAAATCATGTCCCACTCCCAAGTTTTATAAAAAGAAGGTGATGGTTAGACTCTCATGAATCATAGCGACAAGGATACATGTCGTTTCGGTTTTGGTGAATGTGGTTTATGAAACGGAGTCAATGTGAAAAGTCGCCTAACACCCCTTCATTAATGAGGTTGAAAAGATGTAATGAAAAGGTAAGCCCATCATAGAAGATAGGAATGTCATCATAAATGTCAATAAGCATAAGCCTCCCGGACCTCAGGAAGCCTAAATAAAGTTCCGAGCCTTGGTAAGAAGGCGGGGCCGAATCGTGATAAATTCCCACCGTACTTGTCTGGTGAGAATTATTGGGGTAACTGTAAGGGAATTTTCCCGACCAGGCCCTATCAAGCCTGGCCCAGAGCAGAAAGCCATCAACATAGCTCACTAGAAGGCTCCTCTGTACATAACCTGCAGAAGGGATGGTGCTGTAGAGGTTGGAACTTGTCGATCTGAGGACCCCTTGAGTAGTGCCCAGTCCTCGAGTGCCCCCCCCCCCCCCCCACACTGTAGGCATGGTTTATGGAGAACCGTTGATCTACTAATAGAAAAGTGATGAACGGGTCAGAAGGAAAACAGACTAAGAGGAGAAGGATGAAGAACCACGCCGCATTAATGGTTCTGCCACCTAGACAGCACGCCACATTAATGAAGCCGTCACAGAACCACGCCGCAATTAAAGATTCTTACAAAAGGAATAGTACAGGGAACACGAGCTTCAAGAAAGCAGGTACGATCTGCTCCTCGAACTGGTAGTATAAATAGCAGGTCCCAAGTATGAGAATGCTCTCTCTGATCCCTAGATTTTCTTACTTATTTACTACACTCCAATAATATTTACTAACTTTGGCATTGGAGGTTACCCGACACCTAGGTAGCCCTCTCAAAGATGCATTATATTCTATGTTGTGCAGGATTTGCTTTGAAGACTTGGGTTGTCAGAGCTTGGCCCAAAGGCGTGCTAAACACAACGTTAACAATATGATTTTTTTTATGCAAGAGAATACTCGGTTAGTTTAAAAGTTTGATGATTTCAGCTAGATGCATGTTTTGGTTTATTTTTAGCCATGTGATTTTAAGTTTAATGCTTGGATCTACTTTAGGACACATTTCTAAACCATATGATTTTTTGGTTTGAAGATATCATCATGGTAAGCCTTGAATCAAGTGTTTGATCAAGGCAACTTGAGAAACAAATTATGTTTTTGGCTAAGTGTTGGAGTCGAGTAGTTCAAGTGAGATTTTGTAATTTTTTGGTGACTTTTATGTGTTGATTCAAAGCATGTTAGTTCTTAGGAATTTTTTTTGAACATGTTAGAAGAAAGTTTTAGATTTTTGGAATTGTTGGAAATGTTTTGAAATAGGTCAAACCTTGAGATTCAAGAGTTTGAATTCTAGTTAAAATGTTTGCATCTTTTTACTAAAATTTTTTGTATCTATGAGAAGTATATTTTGTTGGATGTTTCAAGCATGTTTTTAAACTTAGGATATGAGAATTTTTGTTGCAATATTTTGGTTCGATCAAGAGTTTTGGAGTTGGAAGAAATTACCACAAAAATCAAGAGATATGGCCTTTGGAAGTTTCGGCCTTATGATATTTTTCATAGCTGAGTTTGGTTTTAATTTTTTCAAGTTGATATTTGAGTTTAGGACAAAATTTACATAAAGAATGTAAGTTTTGATATTTTTGGAGTTAGGATGTGAAATCTTTATGTTAGGGATAAAATGATCATTTTAACACATGTAAGGGTAAAATGGTAATTTTACTCTAAGTTAACATCTTTCATATTTTTTAAGTCATTAGTGATAAAGTTTCTAATATTTTGAACTCCTACTTACAGTTTATCGTGTTTCGTGCTTTGCCTCGTAAAATGCGACGATCACCATAAATTAGCTTCTTACTTGCTATTAAATTATTGTGTATGTGTGTTGGTAAATGAACTATTGGTTATGTACTTATGTTATCATATATGCCATGCCATGCCATGTCACTACACATTTATCTATTACACATTATCTTCTATCACAAAATTTTCATTTGTTACACATATTATATTCTGCCATGAAATAATTATCTGTTACATGTTATGCCATATTACATAATGCTATCCATTACATGTTATTCCATGTCATGTAATGCTATCTATTACACGTTATGCCATGTCATGTAAATTTATCTGTTACACGCTATGCCATGTCGCGTAATGTTATATGTTACATGTTATGCCATTTTACATATTGTTTATCTATTTCATGTTACATCAAGTCATGCATCTCACGTATCGTATCTCATGTCATTTTTCATTTTGCTCCATGTCACGTCATGTCTCGAGTACAAAGTGTTTCCCTAAAACAATATTTTCTCAGTGAGTCATGCCTAGGATACTCGTGATGTACTCACTATGACTGTCCAAGCATATCTATTAATAATTCACGTGAGATACTTCTGGCGTAATCATTTTGATTGTTAGAATAACTCTACTCAAATGCTTTGGCATAATCATTCTAATTGTTAGAGTATCTCATTTAAAATACTCATGGTGTAATCATTCTGAATGTCTGAGTATCTTTGACGAAATATGTTGGGCGTAATCATTCTGATTATCAGAGTTCAAGTTCACGTTCATGTTTAAGTTCATGCTCAAGTTCAGTTTATTGAAAGAGATTCCAAGTTCATGTATTTCACGTTCAAGCTCATATAATTCAAGTTCAAGTTCATGTGATGTTAAGTTCAAGTTCATGTTATTCAAGCTCAAGTACACGTTCAATTCATGTTTCAAGTTCACATTCAATCATGTTTCAAGTTCACGTTCAGTTCATGTTTCAGTCTATGTTCAATTCATGTTTCAGTCCACATTCAAATCATGTATCAATTCACGTTAAGTTCATATTCAGTTTTAGTTCAAGTTCAGTTTATGCTCACGTTCATGTCCAAGTCAGTTCACGTTCAAGTTCAAGTTCATGTCATGTCAAGTTTAGTTTAAGTTCAAGTCATGTCAGTTCATGCCATATTAAATGTCAAGTCACGTCAAGCTTATTTATGATCATGTATTCATTCATGCTTTTACTTCCATGCATGCATCTTTGACATCTATGTTAAGTTATCTAATAACTTGTAATCAAATCTCACCATGGTAGTCCCAACTACCATTCTGAGTGGAATGGTAGACCATGTGTTAGGATCAGGAGGAGCACCAGAGGTTGACTGATTGGAGATGGTTGACTAGACGACGACGGTACGATGCTAAGCTCATAGACTCAATTCTTCAATTTATCGTTTGTATTATGGCATCCTTGATTGAGTTGTGCGAGCTACTCATTGGATTAATCTAGTAGTTGTTTTAGTTATTGCTTGTACTTAAGGAGCTCAATCTCCAATACTCTTATGATTACAGACATTTTGGATTCGTGTTGTAATCATAGATGTGTAGCATTTCAATATGTATAGATTATGTTTTAAGTATTTGGGATATCTTTAGTTTGGTGCATAGTATTGCTCAAGAAAAAAAATTATCCATTGTGAATATTACATATTGTTATATGTATGCTAGGTGCATTGCATCTTTATTTGTCAAGAACGAGGACAGGTAACCTTGGGTTGCATGTCCCAACCCTTCAGACGTCCATCCAATCTCAAGCAGAATCTGGGGGTGCCACATCTTCTCCCACCTATATCTCTCTGTCACACTCTTCCCGCAGACTCTCTCCATCCATCACCACCTCTCACTCGTCTCTCTCCCTCTGTCTTGCCGATGAGTCTCTACCCCACCGTCGCGACGCCGATGTCTAGTAAGCTATCTGCCTCTCTTTGTCCGTTTCTCTCACTCTCACTCTCCCTCTCCAGATTTCATTTTTAACGCTTTAAAACTTCTTTTTCTTGTGGTGGGTTGACATTTGAAGTTTGATTTTACATATGGTTAAGATTTCGTGTTTGAAATTTGGACTGGTTAAAAATTAGGGTTTATGTGTTTTGTTACAAGAATAGAGTTTGGGTGTTATCTGTAGGGTTGTTTTTATTTTTATTTTTTTATCATTTATTGATTTTTTATTGAATTAGACATTTTTATTATCATGTGATTGCTGTGATTGGCTAGTAGTCATGCGTTTCTTGACCTAGTGGTTGTTGGGTTCTTAATGGTTTTTGACACTTGGTTTCAGGCACATTGAAATTCTTGTAATATTCAAGCATTATCATTTTTATTTAGTGTCTTCATGTTTTATGAATAAATTGATAGTTCACTACCCAATAATTTCAGTCTAGAGTAGGTGTGCAATTCCGTTTTGTTGGTCTTGTAATTAATGAGATATACTGCCCTTACAAAGCTAACTTCTTGTTTTGAATTTAAAAGGAGTGCTTAATATATGTAATCAGTTAACATGATGTCTTTTATTATGTCCATGGATGTGCTTCATTGAGCTATGCAATACTTCTCTTTAGCATTGCAAAGAATGAATTTTTAAATAACTCCTACTAGTATTAACTAGTCCTTAAATAACAACTTTCTTTTGCCAACAAATGCCATATGTTGAAAGAAATAAAGTAGCTATAAAAATTTCAAAGGTACTTCTTTCTTTCTTTTAGTAGAGCTAAAAGTTCCTTGCTTTAATTTTCAGTAAAATGGATGCTATTCATGCCTTTGCCAGAGAAGGAGAAGCAGATATTTTGATTAAGTGCGAAGGTAGCATTATTGTTCTTACTATATTTTTCTCCCTTTTGTTGATGCATTTTGGATCATTATAGTTTGATTATGTGCATTGATCCTCTTCTATAGGGTATTTTCTTTCTTAGAATTATGCTCCTATATTTTTTTCCTTGATTTCCCCTTAAAATTTTCATATTTTTGTGTATTCATTGAGCTATTATTACTTGATATATGATCCAGTGTTTCATACTTGGTCCTTCCAAGTGGTCTAAGAAATGCACCTCCCTCGGGAACCTGCATAGGTAGGTGGGCGAGAAATACTAGGAACCCTCGATCTCCTAACAGTAGGCATGGAGGGGCTTAACAAGGAATACTTGTAGGGTAAAGTGAGTCAAGGAGCCACGCCGCATTAATGAAACCGCCCCAGAAGCCACGCTGCATTAAAGAATTCTGACTAAGTGAACAGTTAAAGTAACATAGACTCTCTAGAGCCAGGTATGAGTTGTCCCCACCCAGAAACCTAGTATAAAAGTCGACCCTCAAGTACCAAGAACGTTGTCTGATTCCTCTAACCTCAAGTACAAACTACTAAGGAGATATACTGACTTAAGCATCAGAGACTCCTCAGCCTCCACCAAGCCCCCCCATTCTCTGTATTTTCTTAAGTGTGCAGGTGAAAGGCCTAAGACTTGAGTTGCTAGAACCCGGCCCAAAGTTGTACAAAACACGACGTTAATAGTGTCACCGTCTGTGGGATCTGTGGGATCTCTATAGCTTCATGTGTCCTTCATATGCTTGTGACAACCCGTTCTTAGACAACTAGAGGACAAGAAGAAGCAACGTCAACAAACATGGAAGCAAGGCTCGCCACAATGGAACAATTGTTAGGAAACCTAACTACCGAAGTGGAGAACCTCCGAAGCGAGAACCTCCGAAGACAGAATTAGACACTCAGAGTAGCCACCAATGGACCAGATAATGATGCTGGACCAAACAACAGTGAACATGCAGTAGAGATGCAGAAGAGGGAGGTGACGCGGTGGAAGAAAGGAAAAACATGCAAAACAAGTTGTGTAACCTTAAAGGGAAATACAAAGAGATGGCGAAAACAATGGGCGCATCGTCGTTAGCAGACCAGATGCTCACCAGCTCGGGTCTACCCTACAGTGAGGAGGTGATGTTGTGCCCCTAATACCAAAGTTTCAAGTTCTCTTCATGGACATGTACAATGGGGCCAAAGACCCCCTCGAACACCTAGAAACCTTCAGAGCCCACATGACCTTACATGGTTTCCCAGGAGAAGTGGCTTATAGAGCTTTCCCACTGATCCTAAAGGGACCAGTAAGAGTATGGTTCAGGTCCTTGGCACTTGGGTCCATAAACAGCTTAGAGGAGTTCGCTCGTCTATTCCTCACAGAATTTGTAGCGAGCAGAAGAAGAAGATGCCCCGCGACGTTCATCCTTACCGTCAAGTAGGGGGAAGACAAAGGTTTGAAAGTATACCTATCTAGGTTCAACAAAGAGCGTATGACTACAGATAACCAAGACGAGAAGATAATTTTGGTAGCACTTTTGGAAGGGGTATGGCCTTGGTCCCAATTCATAGGGAAGAAGCCCCTATGAGAGGCGTGGAGCTTCGATTTGACCGACAACGCTCACCATCTTGAAAGATGACCGGCAAGCCGCCTAAGAAGATGGCTATAGGAGCACTAGTCGCCGTTATTGTACCTATCATCAGTCCAACACAGAAGATTGCATTTCCTTTGAAAGAGGAAAGAGAGCAGTCTGGGCGACCATGGCCACAGTATCCTCTTGCTCAAAGACCAAAGCAAGAGTGGAGGTGGAGATCACAGGAAAAAAGTGCGAAAAGGGTTGATTGGCCAAGGAGGGAAGGGAGCCCAAGGCAAATGGTAGGTGCATGAGAACCCCCGCACAATCGCCCCTGCACATCAAATCAGGAAGGATTGCCGCAATGGGAAATCAAGACCATCATGAGAGGATTTGCTAGTGGGGCGCAACCTTATCTAGTCGGAAGGCGCACTCTAGCTAAGCAAGATACTAAGAAATGTATTCGGCAGAACATCGCCCCCACCAAATACAGGAGAAGCTAACAAGCCCCTATCATCTCCTTCGAACAAGATGAGGAGGAAGTGCTCCTCTATCCACACGATGACGCCCTAGTGGTGACTATTCTGGTCGCCAACTTCACCACTTGGAGGATCCTCATCGAAAATGGCAGCTCCGTGGATATCCTCTTATGGGAAGCCTTTACCCAGATGGGGATAGATACCACCCAACTCCAACTAGCTCCCATGCCACTCTCTAGTGAGATGGTCCAGCAGGTCGGAACCATCACAATGTTTGTCTTGGTGGGCAACTCCCCCTATACGGCTTTCGTCATGGTCGACTTCTTGGTGGTAAAGGCTCTTTCATCATATAATACCGTAATTGGCAGATTGACCCCCACAATCTAAGGGCGGTGATGTCGACCTACCACTTGAAGAAGAAGTTCCAGACTTCCTAGGGAGTTGGGAAAATTGGCAGAGAGCAAGTCCTAGAATTGAAGCCAAGGGATGGAGGGGTGCATGTGATCCACACCCTGGGCGATGATCACGTTCTCCCACCCTCGTCCAAACATACCACAACAGATGGAGTGATCCGAGATGAACAAGCACTCAGGAAGGTGGAGCCGAATGAGCCACTGGAGTTGATCCCCTTGAACACAAGCCGCCTGGAAGCCACAGCTAGGATTGGCAGCGGGATGACACTCGGAATGAGATGCACCATACAACAACTCCTCATTGAATACCAAGATGTCTTCGCCCAAAGTCATGAGGACATGCCTGGAATCGACCCAGAGATCATGCAACACCACCTAAGCGCGGACCCAAAAGCTAAGGGAGTAAGGCAGAAACACAAAACTTCATCATTGAGAAGAACATTGCCATTGCCGTAGAAGTCCATTGATTACTCGCTGTGGGTTTCATATTAATTGATCCTTATCTTATGAGCTCTTATTCTTGTTCAGAAGGTGGACACAACATGGCTCCCCTCCTTGCACCGCGTGTTCCTGCTAGTTACTGCACCATCAACGGTCCGTACACCATGATGAATACGTCATAAACAGAGAATCATATTAGCTTGACATTACTTCTTTGGGTTACATGCCTTATGCACCCACTAGCGTTTGGTGCTTCCTCGCTCCGGCATCCTTTAAAAAGAATCCATTTAAGGCTCGTTGACTATTCTTCGTCGACCCAAGGGTTACCACTCCATTCTTAAGCACTCTAAAATGGACAAAGGAGTTCTACTAGGACATTCCCCCGCCTTAGAACTTGGGGTCGTGATAAAAATTTTTCTTTGAAAACACTTTTTTGAAAATACTTTTTTTGAAAACACTTCTTCCCCAAATGCATGTGAGATGAGACTTCAACATGCTTACTAATACTTGACATATGACGTATGAAATGCCGTGCTTGAAACAACCAGGCATAACATATTCATTTCGTAGCATGTTATCATAAACCATGATAGATATCAAAACATATACATGGAATCATGAAAACTTGCTTGGGCTGAAACTAATAGGTACAAAAACATGAAGATTTATCACATAAACATGTTCCAAACTTCAAGCATATAATATAGAAATCAAGACATAGTGAAACAAAACATGAAATCATAGGTTTGTGACTAAGTCTTAAACTTCCAAAGCATATTTAAACCGAAACATCATGTTGCATAAACCATCGACCTTAATCAAGTGAAAACCAAAACTCATACGCATATTTCATGGCATTTTTCATCACAAACCCAAAACATGTACTTCCTTCCTTAAAGTTACTCAAGATCATATTATCATATTCAAACAAACAACCAAGAGATAACAAACAAAGCAATCAAAAATCATGGAAGGATTTACACAATCATATACGAATATTAACCAAGAGTAGCTTGAGTGTATACTTACAAAATCCTCATAAAAGAATACTAGCAAGCTGTAAATCCGAACATACTATATTAGAAAGAGCATCTAAAACCCTATCTCATGTTCTTAAGTGTGTGTGTGTTTCTAGGACATCACTTGGTCTTAAACCATTTGGCTTCGGGGATTTTTAGGTTAAAACCTCCTTTATTTCACTCATAAGGTAAAACAAAACCTAAGGTAGGCAAGAATACATGTGATAGTCGAAACATGGAGGATGAACTCCCCCTTCACTAATCGGGCTCAAGGGTTTCTCTTAGGAACCCTAGATTATTTCAAGAAAATAGTAGAAAGTGTGTGCGTGTTCCATCATTTTCGAATTGAGAAAAGACTTGAGTATGAGCAAGACTTAGGAGAAACCGAACCTTACCTTGCTAATCCTTGGATAGTACTGAAATCCTTCCCTTGCAAGGATCTTCTTATTTTGTTGGAGAGAAAACACAAGAAAATGAAAGAGCTTTCAAAGGAACATGGGAGAATTGTGTGGAGAGAGTGGAAACTCATGCAAAATCTGAAAAATAGCAAGGGAAAAGCCTCCTAGGCGTGAACCCTTCTCTTTATATATGAGACCCTTCAGTTCCCTCCTTGTTTGCATCAAAACCCTTGCATGAAAGACAAGTGGCAAGGTTCCTTCTTCTCCCTTTCTCAAAAACTGAAAAGCCTCTTGGAGTTCCCCACTTATATTGCATTGGGAAAGGGCATTCTTGGGAGGTGGCATGTTGGACTTCCCTCCTTGGTTGAAAATCCCTCTGTCCCTCTTATGCCCTTCCTTTCCTCAACAAGTTAATATCTTTTCAAAGGGTAACTTGGTAAAATCATGCACATCTCTTCCTATTCCCAACAAGAAACTCTTGGCATGGAAGACAAGTGGCATTGGGTGTGAGCCATAGCCCTAGCCATCCTCTCCAATTTTCCATTCCCAAAGTGTTGCTTCATCTACCCAATATTCATTCCCTAGGTGACCTTTCACATACCATTGGTTCAAAATACGCTAAGTGACAAGTGGCAAGTGAATGGAATGTTTGGGAATATGCTAGCCGGAACCTTATGGGCAAACTTGTCTTTGATACAAAAGTCTTATCACAAAAATCTTCTAGAAACTTGGTGCATGCTTGACACATGGCAAGAGCTAGTAAAATTCGAAATCCCAAAGGCCTCCCTTTAGTTTCCTATGCAAAACTTCTAGAGAAACCCATATCACTTCCCTAGGCTCCCCTTTCCAAGAAACCTACCTTAGAACTTGAATTATGGACAAAAGAACAATGGGCTAGGCGTGTAAGCCCAACTTGGTGCTTTCCTACACCTCTCTCCCCCCTTAACCCACTTTCAAGGCTAGGTTCAAGGTATAACATTCTTGCAACTTAGAATTGGATCATGGGCCTAAACCATTGGACCTAAGTTTCCTAATAAGGCCGAAATTCTAAAGTAAACTAGGGTCATTTTCCTTCTGGGCTTAAGTTACTACATCAAAGGTTTCTAAGGCCTTCCAAAGTAACTAAGGCTCCTAAACTGCCATGGCAAGCTAGAACAAATTCTAAGGGCCAAGCCTAGACATAAACTTGGGCCATCACATGCCCTTATGATGCCGAGGAGTACATGCAGAAGTGTAGAAAGTGTCAAAAATACTCCAAAGTCAAAAGTACCCCGTTGCTCACTGAAAGAACTGACATCAATCACCTTGTCGTGGCCCTTTGCCTAGTGGAGAATTGACTTGGTAGGCCCCTATCCCCCAGACAAAGGAGGAGTAAGATTTGTAGTAGTAAGAGTGGACTACTTCACCAAGTGGGTAGAGGCCGAGGCATTGGCAACAATCACGACGAGCAACATCACATGCTTCTTGTGGAAGGCAATCATCTGCAGATTTGACATTCCCTATGTCATTATATCGGATAATGGAAGGCAGTTTGACTCTGACCACTACTGAGATTGGTGTCGGGAACTGGGCATCAAATTCCGCTACTCGTCTCTAGGACATCTTTAGTCCAATGGGTAATGGAGGCAACCAACAAGACATTGATGGGAATACTCAAAAAGAAATTGAGTGAAAGAAAGGGCACCTAGGTGGACGAGCTTCCCAGAGTTTTATGGCCATACCAAATCACAGTGAGGACCCCGACAGGAGAAAACCCCTTCACTCTCACTTACAGTCACGAGGTGATGCCATCGGTCAAGATCGGGATCCCTACCTATAGGGTGTAACACTTCGAGCACAACTCGAACAACGAACGATTAGAAGAACAACCTGACTTGCTGGAGGAGGTCAAGCTTGAAGCAGAAGTAAGGACAGTCGTCAACAAAAGGAGAGCGGAACGATGCTTCAACAAACATGTACGCCCAAGGACATTCAAGATTGGGCCCTCGATGGGAAGGCCCCTATGTGGTCACTGCTAACAACTGCAAGGGCTCCTACTGGCTCCGAGACACCCAAGGGAACGAGCTACCACACTCCTAGAATGCCAAGCACCTTCGAAAGTTTTATTGCTAGAAAAGTTTATGACTTGTAATTTACATTTCCATGTCAATAGTCCATACTCTATGAATAAAAGTGTGGCTTTTCAAGAATAAAACACATCTCACCTATCTCTACTCCTTACTCCAACAACGTAATCTCCATCGCCGACTACTTACCTCCCTGCGAGGCCCCAAAGAGACGAGTTGAGCCTAAAGGCTACTTTATGCCTCTCGCGAAGGAGAGTGGGCCAGCCCTCAGCTACCCAACATATACCTTCCTCATGAGCATCAACAGGCAGGAGCATGTCCAATCCCAAACTGCCCAATCACTTACCTCTCCGCGGGGGCCCTAAAGGGTGAGATGTGCCTTAAGGCCATCTTATCCCTCCCACAACGGAGAACGGGTCTAGCCCCTAGACTGCCCAACAACTTACCCCGATCTCTGACACGACCAAGAATGGGATCAACACCAACCTAGCCCAACAATTACCTTCCCTGTGATGTCAATGGGGCGGGAGCAAGTCCAATCCCTAACTACCATAAAACTTACCTCCCCATGAGAGTTGAAAGGTGGGTAGGCGGCCCAACCTCCCTCACATGGGAGAACGGGTCCAGCCTCTTGACTTCCAGACAACTTTCCCCACCCCATCACGATGAAGAGTGGACCAGTTGCTCAGCTGTCTGACACTTACCTCCCCGAGAGGTACCAAAGGGATGAGTTATGCCAAAAGACTGCTTTATCCCTCTCACGGAGGTGAGCGGGCTAGCCCTCGACTACCTAAAACTTACCTTCCTTGTGAACGTCAATAGGCAGAAGTGGGTCCAATCCCAAATTGCCTGATAACTTACCTCCCCACGGGGCTCTAAAGGGCGAGATGTGCCTTAAGGGCATCTTCTCTCTCCTGCAACATAGAGTGGGTCTTGCCCCTCGGCTGCTAGGAAACTTACCCGAACCTTTGCCACAACGAAGAGTGCGATTAGTACTAGCCTGACCCAACACTTACCTTCCCCGTGAGTGTTAATAGGTGGGCAAGCGGCCTAACCTCCCTCATGTAGGACAGCGGGTCTAGCCTCTTGGCTGCCCGACAACCGACCCTGCTCCCATCACGGCAAAGAGCAGATTGACTTCTCAATCATCCAGTAAACTACCTCCTTGGGGGAACCAAAGGGGCAGGCTTAGCCTAAGGCATCCTGACCCCTCCCTCGCTGGAGAACGGATTTAGTCCTTGGACTCCTCGACATGACTCTTGGGACGCCATCTCCAACAACGCAATGCCAAACAAGCAATGCCTTGGACTCCTCGCCGCGCTCCTCCACCAAACGAAAGGCCAAGCAAGTAACGCCTCACATCTCTGGCAAAACAACCCAGGTTTGTAAATTTCTCACTTGTAGTTGAATATGAGTTATATTGACTTGTTTCCTTTTTCCAGCGGTATATTAAATGCCTTTTCCTTGCCTCACGACAATGAGCGAGACAACTCCTCAGCTACGTGGCGACTCATCCCCTGAGGAGACCAAAGAGGAGGGTTTAGCCTAAGGCATCCCAACCTCTCTCCCCACGCAGTATAGGCCCACTCCCTCTGCCAATCAGCATTAACTCCGGAGGAGCCCCACCCCCCAGGTCGACGACAACAAATCGAGATTGTATGATAGCGATAAAGAATGAATCTTGCTTATGGCTGTTCATAATGCAAGTTACATCGCCCTTCATCCAATACACTCCCTGGAGCACACGAATGAAAAGCTAAAAGCAAAGAAGAAAAAGAACCCTAGAAGAGGAGAAAACAATGTACAAAGAATTCTATTAACATTATTACAAAGTACAAGTTAAGGAAAATGAAAATACATCGATACAAAGGGGAAAATATACAGTTGGAGGGGTTGAGACTGGTAGGGTTGTCTAAAAGTGCACTCGAGATCACCTTCTTCCCTATCAAGGCACCTTGCCTCAATGCCACAAGGTCCAGAGGGAGGTCATGCACTTTCAATACCCTCAAATTGCTTTGAGGTTTCAGGAGCACGTGGTAGCTCATTCTCTCCAAACCCTCCAACTAGCCGTAATTCCAGGTGTCGTCACAGACCAAACGGACGTGTGACAACTCCTCGCATAACCGGGGAAGGGCAGTTTTGGTTCTATCAAGGTGGAGAGTGCAGGTCTCAAATGGTGGCCTTGGGGGCGGCTATCACGCAATCGTCCTCAATGTTCTCGACCTCCAAGTCCTTCACTCTCTTAGATTTGGCCTTGAGAGAGTCCCTCTTTTCCTACACATACTTAGAGCCCTCCTTGAACTTCCTATCCAACCTTGGAGCCCTCTTCGAGTTGTTAGCTCAAAGCCGATCCAGCTCCTCTTGCTGGCGATCTAACGACTCTTGAAGGTTGTCCCTTACCTCCTTTGTAAGCACTGCTTCAAGATGGTGCGAACCAGCCTCCTCCCGAGTCTTCACCAAGTCAGACTTGAGTTGGGCCTTACGCTAACGAAGCTAAAGTATCCTCTTCTACCTTTGCCACCGACTGAATTGCACCTTTACAAAGGTTTCCTCCAACTCCTCTTTTCTCTCCCTCACTTCCTTAGCACAGCACAAGGACAACCACATGTACTCCTTGTCACACGCTACGCCACATCACCACTATGGCGTACATGCCATATGGTGCATTACTCCATCACATGGAGTACACTCCACGTGTACTCCTTTCACATTATGCTACGCCACACAGAGTACACTCAGCACGTACTCTTCCCCATGCCACAATACGCGAAGAGGGTATATTTTACATGTACTCTCCTTATCTCACACTATGCCATGAGAGTACACACTCTCTTCCCAATCCACACGACTCCACGCCACCATTACAACACAGTCCACAACACTACATAGCACGACCCACAACACTGCACAACACAATTCCCAACTACGCTCCACACTTCACTACACAGAATGCCCAACACTTCACTACACAGCACATCACAATAAAGTGAACTCCACAATACTAACAGCACAGTCCACAACCTAATCAACTAATCAACATCTAACATAAATAATGAGGGATAGAGGGTTATACCATCGACGGGATAAACCATGTGTTGTTTGCTGACCATCACAGTTGATGATGTCGGAAGGGTCATACATGGTGGCTAACCCCACGTATAGTGGCTATCTTGGCCATTAGGAGGGTCGGGTCATGGTTCTTGAGTGGTGGTCTCATGGTGGTGCCCAACTGGCACACGTCGAAGACACAGCGGCTCGTGGAAGAGCTAAGACCATGGGTCTCAACATGAGAATTCAGAGGGAGGCTTGGCTGGTCATGGCTGGCCATGGAGGAGCTGAGGGCGGTGTGGTGGAACTTGTGGTGGCATTAGGGTGGCGCCACGGTGGTCTAAGACGGCGGATCTAGGCCATAAAGTGGAGAGGAGCCGTGGGAGAGTGAGAGAGAGTGAGGGAGCTAGGTCACTTAGTTGGGCCTGGGAGTGGCTAGGGGAGGCCGTCAGTGGAAGGGGAAGCTCTTGGTGGTGGTGTAGTGGTCGTGGGAGGCAGAGCTCCGCCGTGGGTATGGAGAACCCGTGCGACGAAGGAGCTCCGTGTGGCTGAGGAAGGGGCAATGGGCTTCGGGCCAAAGGGAGGAGGAAGGAGAAGGGAAAGGGAAGCTTGTGGTGGTATTCGGTGGGGCTAGAATTGGCACAAGGTGGCGCTAGGGCCATCGGTGGCCTTGAAGCC
Organism: Juglans microcarpa x Juglans regia; assembly: GCF_004785595.1. Lineage (NCBI taxonomy): Eukaryota > Viridiplantae > Streptophyta > Magnoliopsida > Fagales > Juglandaceae > Juglans > Juglans microcarpa x Juglans regia. Next base: position 19,093,401 of record NC_054608.1, read on the forward strand.
ATGTGAAACCCATTTATGGGTTGGGTACGTGCATGCGACGGAGGGGAGAGGAAGGTTGTCGTGGCTTGGGTTCCATGGGAGAGGTTTACTGGTGGGAGGAGAGGCCGTTGGTGGCGGTGCGGTGGCCTGGGTGGCCGCGTACAGTGGTGGAAAGGGCTGCGCATGGTGAAACCGTGCGTGAGGGAGGACGGCTGCGAGGTGGGAGCTGAGTTTGCCGGTGGGAGCTCGCTGGTGTCAGGGGACGCCGGTGGTGGTGGTGGTGAGGCCAGGCGGCGTGCGGCGGCGCTGGGCTTAGCAAGGGAAGGATCGGCTAGGGAGAGGGCAGTGTGCGACGTACGCTGGGGGAGAGGGAGGAGAGAGAGAGGTGAGGGAGGAAGAGAGGGGGTCTGGATATTTAATCCAGTCCCTTCATCATGGGATCTACAAAATGATCTAACAGTAGGGAATTAAAATACTGTTTCGAAAATGCGTAAACATTAACTTAATTAAAGTACTGAGAGGAATTAAGGTAGAATATTATTTAAAATAAACTTTAGTTTATAAAATAATATTCCTTCATCATGAATAAAATGATGACGTCTTATTTAATATCTTTAAAGAATAAAATCATTTAATTTAATTAGAGTTTTCAACATAATTTAAATCTCATAATATTTTAAATAACTGAAATCATTTTAATAATAATATTAAAATGATTTCTGACAATTATAATATTTTTGGAGCTCTTCGAAAATATTATAATTGTCTTATTTAAAATCAAGCTTAGTTCAATAACACTGGAAATACTGCATATAAATATTTTCAGTGCATTTAAAACACTGGGCGTATTTAGAAATCACATGGTATCTTTGAAAATACACCATTGGGGTTCGGCACGCTAATGAGGCCCTCAATCGTTAGAGAGAAAGGCAGACTGTAACATAATTTCCGTCCTCGAAATTTGCTTACGTCAGAAAGAAGGAGCGTACGTAAGAAGGAAGGAGCGGGGTGTTACACCAACTGACATAAAAAAGCTAATCCTCTTCAATTGCATGACTAAAATAGGTCATATGTGCCTCACTATGAATACAACCACCTTTTTTCTCATCCTGAGATGTTATTTCATTCAAGTTCCCACATACACACCAACCCAACTAACTAGCAGGTTTTAGAAACTTTAATAACTCCCATGATTTCTGCCTTTTACTAACTTCAGGGTGGCCATAAAATGCAGTAAATTGCCACTGTTTCCTTGCATACTCTTCTTTCACAATAGTTGTAATATGTCTATTAGAGTAATTTGTAATAGTGATATCAACCTCTTGTTTCCACAATATGGCTAATCCCCCACTTCTACCTATCGGATCCACTAAAGAGCATGCATCAAAACCCATTCTTTTTTTGAGATACATCCACTTCTACTATTTATCTTAGTTTCCATAAGGAAAACTAAGATGTGCTACTTTTCCTTCACGATATAGTGTAGCTCTTGGATTGTTCGGGGGTTCCAAGTCCCTGACAATTCCAAATTAATGTTTTCTTGGTGCCTAGCGGGGTTGCCTCGTAGCTACCACCAATCTAACATTCTTAACTGCTCCACCATCTCCAATTACCCTTTTTGCTTTCTTTAGATTTTTTGTGTCCAAACACCCTTGCTCCTCATCAACCAATTATCTTTTTATTAAGTTATTGTTATTCTCTGATATGAAAAGGATACCTTGATCACTGGCTCGGCGTTTCCATCTTCCTGGTAGGTCGGCTTTTGTCTGGTTGGTTGATCACAACATTGCTTCACAATATTAGTTGTTGATGTCTTCTCAACACTTAAATATGGAATTTCTTTCTCACTTAACCCCATCATACTATCTTTCATCATAGCCATCGGCCCATCTAACTCCAAGCCCTTTACTTCCACGTTCAGACCATTTACTCATGTTTCACAATTACCATCTTGGGCCTCCTCAAATTTAATTGTTCAATCCGTGTGCAAGCGCACCCAACTTCCTAACTAATTGCCTCCTTATCCCAACTCAATAACTGACTTCTGGTGGGGGTAGAAAAATGAAGAGAAGAAAACCCACTGGATGAGTTGGAAGAAGATGTGTGAAACAAAAAAGGAAGGTGCAATGGGATTCAAGGATTTGAGGATCTTTAATGATGCTCTTTTGGCAAAGCAGGGATGGCGCATAATGTCAAATACGGACGCATTGCTTCACAACATGTTTAAGGCAAATATTTTCCAAAGAACCACTTTTTAGATGTTGGTTTGGGAAGCAATACTTCCTTTCTTTGGAGGGGAATTTGGGGTACAATATCCAAGCTAAAAGAGGGGTGCAACTGGAGAATAGGCTCGGGGAATAAAGTGAGAGCGTGGACTGACGCATGGGTACCAGGTTTTAAAAGGATTGTTGATATGAACTCTATGTCTGTGTTAGGTGCAGAGGAAGCTACTGTTAATTCATTATTTCTTCCTTGGCAGATAGCCTGGGACGTAAACAAAATTTCAAGTATGTTCCATCCTACAGTGGCACTACAGATTATGAAGATTGTGCTTAGTCAAGGAAGTTTAGATGTGACTTGTTGGACGCTTGAAGCTCATGGTAGATACACAGTCAAGAGTGGATATAACTGTTTTAGATCAGTAAATAGGGTGACACAAAGTGGTGAAGCATCGAATACTACCCTTCTAAGGAAATTGTAGAAGGCTATTTAGAATATGAAACTCCTTTAAAAAATAAGAGTGTTTGCTTGGAAGGCTGTCAAAGGAATTTTACCTACAAAGCATAATCTTTGGAAGAAACATGTAAATATTGTAGAAAATTGTGCTTTCTATAATGACTGTAGAGAAGATATTTTGCATGTACTACTCTCCTGCCCATCCATAAGAGAAGTTTGGATTAGAAACTTCCCAAAGCAGGTACAGGTTGAGGACTTCAGCTCCTTTATTGATGCTGCTCTAAAACTGCAACTCTATAAAAATGCTGAGCTGCTGGAGCTGTTCTTTTTAATTTGCTAGAGCTGTTGGGATAGAAGAAATAGGAAGATTTTTGAGGAAAAAGTTATTCATGCTGAAGAAATATTGGGATGTACTTGGCTATGCAAAAAGTGTTTCGTGAATTGAGGAACAAACCTATATCTGTTATTAGGCAGCACTACAGATGGGAAGTGCCACCTCCTGGAACTTTCAAATTAAATGTAGATGGAGCTTTCTCTCAAGATGGATCTATGCCAGGTATAGGTGTTGTATTGAGAGATTCAAAGGGTGAAGTTTTAATGGCGGCAGCGATAAGAGAAAGGGCATGTCTAAATGTACTTGAGCTTGAAGGTCTTGTTGTCCTTATGGGGCTACAATTGTGTCATCATCTTGGTATCTATCATTTGTCAATTGAATCAGATTCTCTTTTGGTTGTGAATGAGTTTAATTGTAATGGTCAGTCTATGGCCACTATGGGGAACATGGTTAGTGAAGTCAGGAAGTTAACGCATTGTTTTCAAACATGTGTTCCTGAACAAGCAAATAGAAGCTACAATACAGTAGCTCATACTCTTGCCATGCTCGGTTTGAGTGTCTCGAAAATTATTTTATGGTGGGGTTCATACCCGGATGTAATTGCTAATTTCCTTTGGCTTGATTCTTGTTCGTAATCTATTTTATTATATGAAATGAAGAATTGATTTTGCTATCAAAAAAAAAAAGAAAAAAAGAAATTGTCGTTATAGTTAGCTATCTTAAATTCTAGTTTTCTTAACTATTTCACAGTTTTCGCCTGCACAACGGTTATTCCATATTTTTCAACAATTATCAAATTGACCTCACCTACCACCATCAGAATTGTAAAGACTTTTGATCGACCACCACCTTCTTGTTCAACTTCCTCTATATTCTGAGAATTGCTTTCTTCCTTTTTCTTCCCTTGACTTCCATATCTGAACCGAGTCCTACGAACAAAGTTTGGATCTACACATAACCAAGGGCCAAATTGTTGAAACTGATTAGTGTTGATTGCCCCCTGTTTTGTCACAATATGACAAGTTCGTTCTTCATGTACAACACAACCACATTCGAAACACATTTTCGTTTAATTTTTCATACTTGATTGGAATCCAGACCTTGTGTCCATTAACGTTGATTGATCAGCCCCTTACTATTGACTTGAACAGTTGTATCTCAACTTTAACATGAAGAAATTTGCCCCATCCAACACCATCATCAGGGGCATCCACATCAATTACATTATCCAGTGACCTTCCAATCTATTCTCCACTCTCACAGTTAATATGTTTAAAGGTAATTTGTGTAACTGGACCCAGAACATCTCTCTATCAAACAGGATCTTTTGTGGTTGAGTACAACCATCAAACAGTTTTAGAACAAACAAATAGCTGTCAAACAGCCATGGCTTTCCATTCATCACCTTCTGTTTGTCAGCGTAGGTAGTAAAAATTACAGTAAACACATTGGGTCCCACATCTTGAAATACAGCCAGTTTACTCACCTTCCAAATTTTGACATTATTAAAGCAGTCACATCCTTGCCGATAATCCTATCCATGTAAAGTTTTCCGATCAGACTTCTCTCCCCCATCCGACATGATTCCTCTAAGCCTTCTCCACTTAATTCAATCAGTAGACTCTCTTCCTTCAACAGACTTAGATGACTCCATAAATCCTCCAAATCTTCCATCCATTTATCTCTTACCATATTAATACGAGTGAAATAATACACCACCCCATAGGTAAATTTAGTAAAACTCACAAACACCACCACTGCTCTCGAAGGAGAAGCCAAGAGGAGACTAAACTTTAGTGGTTATTGAGAATTCCTAAATCGCCAGAGCATTTAACTAGGCTTCTAATGAACACTTCATTTGAGAAATGTTATATATTCTTTTTTATAAATACATTTCTATACATTTGATCATATATACTTATATAAAAAGTGTATGTAACCATCATATTATCACTAACATATATAATCAATACAATATGATACTATTATAAATATACTAATACTAAGACTATTAGTAATCCACTATATATAAATAACTATATAAATCAATATAGTATAGTTATACTAACTATGTAATCTACTAATACTATACTAAAATCGAAAAAATTGGACCGAACCGGAACGGAACAAGTAAAATTGAAAATACCGGTTTAGGGGGATAACCGGTGCGGTATCCATTCTTTAAATCTCAAATCTAATGTATACACTTAGTTCTAAAATATGTCAAAAACTGAACCCGTTACACTCTTAGTTTGGACGGTGATTGCCAAAATTGCTAGTTTCAAAGCACTACATGTGTATATTCCATCTTTTTTCATTTTCCTCCCACCAATTTATATGGCATATTGGAGCAATTTATACAATGGTACATAAATATTTTAAGCCTAAATCTAGTGTTTAAATGCGACAGCGAGTAGTTATTGGATGACTCAAATATGACTCACCAATATAAGAAAAATATGTTGATTGCTTCATTGTGAAGGGAGCTGCTTCGCCCTGTTCTACTGGGTTCTCTAGAAATGCTTGAGGTTTCAAGGATTCATACATATTTTCATTTCATTTTTTGTAATATTGATGTATTTTCTTGTCGTTATTGGATACCAATAGTACAAGCCTATGGTGGTTGTGGCACCCTCAATAGTTCTCTCTTGAGTTGCGGTGCCTAAGATGTGAACCAATCTATTGTATCCCTTCAGATATTGTGAGGGAGATTTTTCATAGACTAATTTAGTATTGGATACCAATAGTACAAGCCTAAGATGTGACATGTGTGTAACAACAATCGCAGCAGAAATAGTAAGGGAGATTTGTCGTAGACTAATTTAGTAGTACCAAAGAAGTGTACAATTACTCTATCATTAATAGTAATAATATCGTTATGTCACTATCACTCCAATCTATATATAGTTACAAACCATTATAAGTTTATCGCTTACATCAAAACGTAGTGAACTATGAAGTATTCATAGCCGACTTCATCAGAATTAGTAACGGGTTGAGTACCAGGAAGGGTCCTCTCCATCTGAAGGGTGAGGTTTTCGTCTTTGCCTGCAGCAAAGTGAGTCTCTCAGTTTTTTTGACTGAAGAGACACGTATGGAGACTGAGTTGGAGAGAATATGGAGAGCTCTTACTTTGACAGATCAGGAGAAAGAAGAAGTGGCAATTTCGAAATCAGAGGTAGCAAAGGTGGTTAGTCTAAAGAAGTTTTGTTTGATGATTTTAGTTGTCTCTGAAAGGTTGGTCAATAAAGAGGCTTTTCTTGCACTGATGTCCAAGGTTTGGGGTCCTGTGGGTTGGCTCCAATTTAAGGATATGGGGGCGAACAAGTTTTTGGTGGAGTTTCAACGTGAGCAAGACAAAAATAAAGTTCTGTTAGGAAGACCTTGGACTTTTGACAGGTTTCTTATTTGCATGGAAGATGTTGACTGGTCTACTCCTCCCATAGAGTTTCTCTTTTCTTACGAGTTTTTCTGGGTCCATGTCCATAAAATGCAACTGGTGAGCATGAACAATGAGACTAGAATGCAAATTGGCTCGAGTATTGGAGATGTCGTTGAAATAGATACAGACAGTTCAGGCTCTCCATGGGGCCGATATCTACATACGAAAGTTCGTGTCAATCTCTCCAAACCCTTGATTCGAGGTAGGTTCCTTAACCTTGAATGATGACCAGTTATGGCTTCCAATCAAGTACGAGCAATTACCATCCTTTTGCTTTCATTGTGGAGTCATAAAACACAAGGAGGGTGGATGCACCAAGTTGAATAGGGGCAACAATGAGACTTACAAACCAGAATATGGTGCTTGGTTGAGAGCTACCCCTCCAAAGCCAAGTAGTTCGTTTACAAAGAGGTATGATGGTGGTGGTAGGTGCGATGCAGCTCTTCATTGGCGGTGAGAGGCACTAGAGGATGTCCCTAATTTAGGCAAGAGTAATCAAGGACCAAACAAAGGGGATGCTCCCTTAAATCAAGCTGATTTCTCGGTGGAATCAGAAGGGATTTCACCAAAAAGGAAAGTTACCATGCCTAACTCAGAAGTAGAATTGGAGTCAATAGAGAAGGCTGTTTTGTTGGAGTCAATAGAGAAGGCTGTCAAAACAACCCAATCATCGGGAGAATAATATCCCTCTGAGCCCTTACCACAATAGGATACTGCAGATCCTGTCATCCTGGCTGGTCCCGAGATTATGGTGGCAGACAAGGGGAGTGATTCTCTTATAAATATGAAGATGATGGGTCTGAGCTAGAAGGCCCATCAGCAGAAGGCCTTTCTTGCTAAACCAAATCCATCACTTGCATCTCAGGTTAATTCCCTCAATCTTTTCCTGTCTTCTCAGATAAAATAGTTAACTACTCCAAAACATTCAACATGGAAAAGGAAAGCTCGTGCACAACATTTGAAATTAAGGGATAATGATAATGAGGAGCTCGAGATGGGAGTGATTTAACATCTTTGAAGAGAGTGGTGGAGCCCTCCTCTGTTAGTACAGTTCCTGTTAAAAAACAAAAGCCTAATGAGACACATGAAGTGGTTATTAAGAAAGAATATATGGTGGTGGCTGCTAGGCAGCACCACCAACCAACCATGATTTGCTTAAGTTGGAACTACCGAGGGCTTGGGAACCCTCAGACAGTTCTTGAACTTCACCTTTTGGTGAAATCCAAGTTCCCTAGTCTCATTTTTCTAATGGAGACTAAATGCAGTAGACATAAGGTGGAGTTAGCGAGGAAGAAGTTAGGGATGGCTAATAGTTTTGTGTTTGATAGTAGAGGGGCTAGTGGAGATTTGGCCTTTTTTTGGAATGATTTTGTGCATGTTGACTTGCTTTCTTATTCTCAGTCTCACATATTTATCGTTATTGAAAAATTGGGGGATAAGATGGGATGGATTTGCACTGGTTTCTATGGAAACCCCTTGACTTCAAAAAGGCAACAAAGTTGGGAGTTGCTACAAGTCTTCGATCCTGGTGGGAGTAAACCTTGGCTTAGCCCAGGTGATTTTAATGAAATATTACACTATGGTGAGAAGGTTGGGGGAGGAACTAGTCCTTTTGCTCAGATGGAGGGCTTTAGATTAGTTCTGATGGAGTGTGAACTACATGACTTTGGGTTCAAAGGTGACAGATTCATGTGGTGCAATAACAGGGAAGGTCCTTAGTTTATTAAGGAGAGACTTGATAGGGCTTGTGCTAACTCAGTTTGGCTTGAGAACTTTGGCGGTTATTCAATTACAATAGCAGCAACAAGCTGTTCTGATCATAGGCTGCTTGTGGTATCCATTCCACCAGAAAGACAGAGTTTGGTAAGAGGGGAAAGACATTTCAGATATGAGGTTGGTTGGGCCCTTAAAGGGGATTGTCATAAAGTGGTGGAGGAAGCTTGGAAAAGGCCATGGATGGTGTCTAATAAGTTGGAAATGGCAACTAAAGGGGAAGATAGATGCAAAGAAAGTTTGAGGACATGGAGTAAAGCCTCAGTGGGCTCTACCAATCAACAGTTTCACACTAAACTCCAACAGCTTCCAACACTCCAGCAAGCTGATAAGGGAGATCTAAAACGACCAATCCAGGCTACAAAGAAAGATATTGACCAGCTGCTTGAGGAGGAAGATACTCGTTGGAAACAAGGGATTAAGGAAAGATGGCTCCAAGAAGGGGATAGGAATACTAAATTTTTCCACCAGTGTGCTTCACAGAGGAGAAAAAAGAACACTATAAAAATAGTAGCAGATGAGGAAGGGTCTATAGCAAAGAGTCCTGAAGAAGTCAGTGCAAAATCCCAACACTTCTTTTAGAACTTGTTTACCACCTCCAACCCTAAAGGTATTTCTGAATCATTACTTCATTTAGAGAGGAAAGTTACTGATGACATAAATGAAAAATTGCTGAGAAAGTACACTAAGCAAGAGGTGAAAGAGGCTGTTTTTAGCATGAATCCTCTCAATTCACCTGGACCAAATGGGTTTCCCCTTGCTTTTTATCAAAATCATTGGAGTCTAGTGGAAAACGAGGTATGTGAAGTTGTTTTGTTTATTTGGAACTCTGATGGCAATGTTGATGCTATTAATGCTACTAATATTGCTCTGATTCCTAAGATTGATAGCCCCTCAAAAGTATCTGATTTTCGACCCATTAGTTTTTGTAATGTCGTGGTCTCAAAGGCTATAGCAAATAGACTGAAGCTTATACTTACAGAGATCATTTCTGTTACACAGTCAGCTTTTGTCCCAGGCAGGCTTATTTCAGACAATATTATTATAGCATTCGAGGCCTTGCACACAATGAATAACAGAATGTCTGGAAAGTAGGGGTACATGGCCTTAAAGCTCGACATGAGCAAAGCTTATGACAGAATTGAATGGAAGTTTTTGAGAGAAGTGATGAAAAAGATGGGATTTGCTCAGAATTGGATACATCTGGTGATACAGTGCATGGAGACTGTCTCTTATTCAATTTTATTGAATGGCTTCCCTCAAGACTATTTCAAGCCAACTAGAGAAATTAGGCAAGGAGACCCTTTGTCTCTCTACCTTTTTATTCTCTGTGCAGAAGTTCTTAGCTCGTTACTCAATCATGCTGAAAATTCAAGGGCCATATCAGGTGTTCCTATTGCTAGGGGAAGGATTCACATAAACCATCTGCTGTTTGCAGATGACAGCCTCCTATTTTGCAAAGCAAATTCCCTTGAGTGGAGTAGGCTTCTGTTTTTTCTCTCTTTATATGAAAATGCCTCTGGTCAGCACCTCAACAAAGAGAAAACTTCAATTCATTTTAGTAGGAACACATCTCATGAGAATAAGGATTTAATTATGAGCATAGCAAGTGTGAGGTCCATTCAGTCATATGAGAAATACTTAGGCCTTCCGGCTTTGATGGGGAGATTAAGAACTCAGTCTTTTAATCTCATTTCAGAAAGAATCAGGTACAAACTAAGCAATAACAAAGTCAATATGCTTTCTCGGGCAGGGAAGGATATCTTTATCAAATTTGTTGTCCAATCTATGCCTACTTACAGCATGGCAGTCTTCAAACTTGCTTGGGCCCTTTTGAAAGAAATTAATAAGTTGTTGAGGAATTACTGGTGGGGTCAGATTGAGAAGGAGAAAAAGATCCACTGGATCTCTTAGAATTCCATGGGAAAGGCAAAGAAGATTGGGGACCTTGGCTTTCGAGATTTACATAGCTTCAACCTTGCTATGTTAGCAAAGCAAGGGTGGAGGTCGCGTCAATACCCTCAAGCTCTTGCTTCTAAGGTTTTAAAGTCTAAATATTTTCCAAATGAGGTTTTTTTAAAGGCCAAGGTGGGGGAGTAAACCCTCATACATATGGAAAAGTATAATGGCAACCAGACAGCTAGTGAAGAAAGGCACTAGATGGAGGGTGGGGAATGGCTCCAACATAAATATTTTGCAGGATAGATGGATCCCTAGGCCCAATTCTTTCAGAATTCAAGGTGTTGTGAGAGGGGTGAATCCGAAGGCTACAGTAAGTGAACTTATTGACCATAATTCAAGGCAATGGAAGTCTCAAGTGGTGAAGGAATGCTTCTCTCAAGACGAGACAAAGCTTATTAAACAAATTCCCATAAGTTATTCTAACTGTGAAGATAACCTTATTTGGAATGGGACTTCTCAAGGCACTTTTTCAGTCAAGAGTGCATACCATTTGCATAAGGAATTAATAGAAATGGATAATGGATAGGCTTCAAGTAGCTCTCAACACAATCAGTTATGGTCAAAGCTATGAAAATTGAAAGTTCCTCTTGTAGACAAAATTCTTCTATGGAGGGCTTGCAATGAGGCTTTACCAACCAACTTCAATCTGCACAAGAAGAAAATTCTTGAGAAACCTTGTTGCCCTATCTGCTTACAAGAAGAAGAAACAGTCATACATGCCTTATAAACATGCCCTGCTACACAAGATGTCTGGCATCAATGTTCAAGACAGATTCAAAAAAGCCCATCTAGCTTTAACTCCCTCAGGGATCTGTTTCTTGAACTGCATTCAGTTTGGGGCCAAGAGCTTGTGGAGGAGTTAGCAGTGGTTAGCAAATGCATTTGGTTGAGAAGGAATGCTTATGTTTTCCAAAAAGAATTTAAGGACCCAAATTCAGTTGCTGAGCATGGCAAGTATATTCTAAAGGACTTGTTGGATATGCACTCACAGAATTTTGTTAAGTCTCTACAGCAACATCAGACATGCTCAACTTGGCCTCCCCCACCTCCTCCTCAGGTTTTCAAAATTAATTGGGATGCAGCAATTGACAAGTCCAGATGCAAAATTGACATTGGTCTGATTCTAAGAGATTGGAATGGGTTGGTGTTAGCAACATCAAGACAAATCAGGTCACTCTATCCTGATCCTTTTCGAGCTGAATCTGTTGGAACTATGGAAGCTACTTGTTTTGGTTCTCACCTGGGACTTAAAAGGATAATACTAGAAGGGGATTCACTACTAGTTATTCAAGCTATTAACGGCAAAGTAGAGAACTGGTTTGCAGCTGGTATGATCATTGATGATATTAAGGGTCAGTTAACTATTTATGACTCATGGTTAGTCTTACACATTCGAAGATAAGGTAATAAGGCAGCTCATGTGCTTGCCAAGAATGCTCTGTTGTCTTCTACATCCTCTGTTGATGTAGGCAGTATTCCCTCTTGTATTCTTGATTACATTTGATGAATGTTATAATGAAGAAGTTCATTTTCTAAAAAAAAAAAATTGGAGTATTTATCGCCTAATTACAATAAACATCTTAAATTACAAATTATAAAATCAAACGAGGACATGCCTCCAAGGCTATTCCACAAGTTGGGTTGGTCTTTCTTCCTATAATTCTCTTGGATTATATAAAAAAAAAATAAAAAAAATAAAAAAGAAAAAGGGCCTACTGTAACACCCTGCTTAAAAATACCTTAGGCTTTAATGTTAGTAGCCTTGATCCTAGTTAAGTAGAGGTTGTGATACTTGAGAAGAAAGGAATTTTTGGAGGTTGAGTTAGCAAAGGAGCTTATATTATCGAATTAGTTAGCATTTTAAAAGATTTTAGTGCTTTATTAAATTTTGAGGAAAGGTGACAAAAGGCCAATGGAAGAAGGACACACGTGGCATATTGGAGGCTTACCACATTGATGGACTAAGTGATTTGGCTAAATGTTGGATGGATTTGAAGAAGTCCCAAGAGTGGTTTAATAAGGGCCCTAGTTTACTAAAATGAGATGAGCTAAG